>NC_061510.1:326261556-326345243 GCF_022539505.1 Lolium rigidum
ACATCACCCTTGTTGCTAGTGCTTTTCCGGGTGCAGTTGAATTGACAACTCAGTCATTAAGGCTTATAAGTATTCTTTACCTCCCCTTGTGTCGAATCAATAAATTGGGTTTTACTACCCGCGAAGACTGCCGCGATCCCCTATACTTGTGGGTCATCAATAGTATACTAATAGTGCCCGCACCTTGTCCTAATTAGCTCGGATCACCAGGATTATCATCGCAATACACATGTTTTAACCAAGTGTCACAAAGAGGTACCTCTATGCCGCCTGTACAAAGGTCTAAGGAGAAAGCTCGCATTTGGATTTCTCGCTTTTGATTATTCTCAACTTAGACATCCATACCGGGACAACATAGACAACAGATAATGGACTCCTCTTTTATGCATAAGCATGTAGCAACAATTAATATTCTCATATGAGATTGAGGATATATGTCCAAAACTGAAACTTCCACCATGATTCATGGCTTTAGTTAGCGGCCCAATGTTCTTCTCTAACAATATGCATGCTCTAACCATTTAAAATGAGTGGTAAATCTCCCTTACTTAGACGGACATGCATAGCAACTCACATGATATTCAACAAAGAGTTGATGGCGTCCCCAGGAACATGGTTATCGCACAACAAGCAACTTAATAAGAGATAAAGTGCATAAGTACATATTCAATACCACAATAGTTTTTAAGCTATTTTGTCCCATGAGCTATATATTGCAAAGGCGAATGATGGAAATTTTAAAGATAGCACTCAAGCAATTTACTTTGGAATGGCGGAGAAATACCATGTAGTAGGTAGGTATGGTGGACACAAATGGCATAGTGGTTGGCTCAAGGATTTTGGATGCATGAGAAGTATTCCCTCTCGATACAAGGTTTAGGCTAGCAAGGTTATTTGAAACAAACACAAGGATGAACGGTGCAGCAAAACTTACATAAAATACATATTGTAAACATTATAAGACTCTACACCGTCTTCCTTGTTGTTCAAAACTCAATACTAGAAATTATCTAGACTTTAGAGAGACCAAATATGCAAACCAAATTTTAGCAAGCTCTATGTATTTCTTCATTAATGGGTGAAAAGTATATGATGCAAGAGCTTAAACATGAGCAAAACAATTGCCAAGTATCAAATTATTCAAGACATTTTAGAATTACTACATGTAGCATTTCCCGATTCCAACCATATAACAATTTAACGAAGAAGATTCAACCTTCGCCATGAATACTATGAGTAAAGCCTAAGGACATATTTGTCCATATGCAACAGCGGAGCATGTCTCTCTCCCACACAGTGAATGCTAGGATCCATTTATTCAAACAAAAACAAAAACAAAAACAAACCGACGCTCCAATCAAAGTACATAAGATGTGATGGAATAAAAATATAGTTTCAGGGGAGGAACCTGATAATGTTGTCGATGAAGAAGGGGATGCCTTGGGCATCCCCAAGCTTAGACGCTTGAGTCTTCTTAATATATGCAGGGGTGAACCACCGGGGCATCCCCAAGCTTAGAGCTTTCACTCTCCTTGATCATATTGCATCATTTCCCTCTCTTGATCCTTGAAAACTTCCTCCACACCAAACTCGAAACAACTCATTAGAGGGTTAGTGCATAATAAAAATTTATATGTTCAGAGGTGACATAATCATTCTTAACACTTCTGGACATTGCATAAAGCTACTGGACATTAATGGATCAAAGAAATTCATCCAACATAGCAAAAGAGGCAATGCGAAATAAAAGGCAGAATCTGTCAAAACAGAACAGTTCGTAAAGACGAATTTTAAAATGGCACCAGACTTGCTCAAATGAAAATGCCCAAATTGAATGAAAGTTGCGTACATATCTGAGGATCACGCACGTAAATTGGCATATTTTTCTGAGCTACCTACAGAGAGGCAGGTCGAAATTCGTGACAGCAAAGAAATCACATTACTGCGCAAGTAATCCAAATCTAGTATGAACCTTACTATCAAAGACTTTACTTGGCACAACAATGCACAAAACTAAGATAAGGAGAGGTTGCTACAGTAGTAAACAACTTCCAAGACTCAAATATAAAATAAAAGTACTGTAGTAAAAACATGGGTTGTCTCCCATAAGCGCTTTTCTTTAACGCCTTTCAGCTAGGCGCAGAAAGTGTGTATCAAGTGTTATCAAGAGATGGAGAATCGATATCATAAGCTTCCCCATCTGCAGTGGTACTAAGGGCTTTGTCAATTTTAGGCCTATAATAATATTTTTTTGGTTTAGGCACTTTAGAAACATACATAAACTTTTGCTCCTTACCCACATAAGCTTTCTCCTTAAACTTAAGAGAAGAAAAAGTTGAACCCAAAGTTCCCATAGCTTTTTCAAGTTCGCCAATCCTATTGATTTGATTATCATGGACAACACAAGTTCCTAGGACACTAATTCTTTCATCAATTCCTCCTAAGGATTTATCAAGTTCATCAGTTTTATCAAGTAACATTCCCAATTTAGTTTCAATACTTGGAAAAAATTTCTCTATGGTTTCCAATTTTTTCATAACATCTTCAAGAGAGGTTTCAATTTTAACTTCATTAACAGGTGGTATTCCAAATAAACTCTCAATAATGCAAATAGCTTCTAAAGCAGGCGCGCCTAGGAAGTTACCTCCTGCGAGACAATCAAGAACATACCTATTCCAGCTAGAGATACCAACATAAAAATTCCTAAGTAGGATAGTGGTGGAGTGTTTCTTAGTGCACCTATTATGGGCATCACTAATTCTATACCAAGCATCTTTTAAACATTCTCCCCCTTGTTGTTTAAACGAACGAACTTCAACTTCAGGATTACTCATTTTAGTAGTAGTAAATAAAGCAAACTAGATAAAGTAAATGCAAGTAACTAATTTTTTTGTGTTTTTGATATAGAGTGCAAGATAGTAAATAAAGTAAAGCTAGCAACTAATTTTTTTGTGTTTTGATATAATGCAGCAAACAAAGTAGTAAATAAAATAAAGCAAGACAAAAACAAAGTAAAGAGATTGGATTGTGGAGACTCCCCTTGCAGCGTGTCTTGATCTCCCCGGCAACGGCGCCAGAAAAAATGCTTGATTACGCGTAGTTAACACGTCCGTTGGGAACCCCAAGAGGAAGGTATGATGCGCACAACAGCAAGTTTTTTCCTCAGAAAGAAACCAAGGTTTATCGAACCAGGAGGAGCCAAGAAGCACGTTGAAGGTTGATGGCGGCGGGATGTAGTGCGGCGCAACACCAGGGATTCCGGCGCCAACGTGGAACCTGCACAACACAACCAAAGTACTTTGCCCCAACGAAACAGTGAGGTTGTCAATCTCACCGGCTTGCTGTAACAAAGGATTAGATGTATAGTGTGGATGATGATTGTTTGCAGAAAACAGTAAAACAAGTATTGCCGTAGATTGTATTCGATGTAAAAGAATGGACCGGGGTCCATAGTTCACTAGAGGTGTCTCTCCCATAAGATAAATAGCATGTTGGGTGAACAAATTACAGTCGGGCAATTGACAAATAGAGAGGGCATGACAATGCACATACATGATATGATGAGTATTGTGAGATTTAATTGGGCATTACGACAAAGTACATAGACCGCTATCCAGCATGCATCTATGCCTAAAAAGTCCACCTTCAGGTTATCATCCGAACCCCTTCTAGTATTAAGTTGCAAACAACAGACAATTGCATTAAGTATGGTGCGTAATGTAATCAATAACTACATCCTTAGACATAGCATCAATGTTTTATCCCTAGTGGCAACAAGCACATCCACAACCTTAGAACTTTCCGTCACTCGTCCCGGATTTAATGGAGGCATGAACCCACTATCGAGCATAAATACTCCCTCTTGGAGTTAAGAGCAAAAACTTGGCCAGAGCCTCTACTAATAACGGAGAGCATGCAAGATCATAAACAACACATAGGTAATCGATTGATAATCAACATAACATAGTATTCTCTATCCATCGGATCCCGACAAACACAACATATAGAATTACAGATAGATGATCTTGATCATGTTAGGCAGCTCACAAGATCTGACAATTAAGCACATGAGGAGAAGACAACCATCTAGCTACTGCTATGGACCCATAGTCCAGGGGTGAACTACTCACTCATCACTCCGGAGGCGACCATGGCGGTGAAGAATCCTCCGGGAGATGATTCCCTCTCCGGCTGGGTGCCGGAGGTGATCTCCAGAATCCCCCGAGATGGGATTGGCGGCGGCGGCGTCTCAGTAAGGTTTTCCGTATCGTGGCTCTCGGTACTGGGGGTTTCGAGACGGAGGCTTTAAGTAGGCGGAAGGGCAAAGCGGAGGGCCACACGAGGGCCCCACACGCCAGGACCGCGCGGCCAGCTCCTGGGCCGCGCCTCCCTGCTGTGGCCGCGCCTCGTGGCCCCACTTCCTTTCCCCCTCGGTCTTCTGGAAGCTTCGTGCAAAAATAGGACCCTGGGCGTTGATTTCGTCCAATTCCGAGAATATTTCCTTACTAGGATTTCGAAACCAAAAACAGCAGAAAACAAGAATCGGCTCTTCGGCATCTCGTTAATAGGTTAGTGCCGGAAAATGCATAAATACGACATATAATGTGTATAAAACATGTAGATATCATCAATAATGTGGCATGGAACATAAGAAATTATCGATACGTCGGAGACGTATCAGTCTCAAACCCATCTCTTTCGATGAATTCTCTATCACATTGTGTGATATACTTTTATGAAGGAATCTACAAGTTTCGTGATGTTTGGATATAATCCAACACAATCAGCAGATCAGCAACACCCCACCACCACACAGCTCAGCCTACCCAACACCATACTCCAACGCTGCACCGCCATTGCTCCAAAAGAACAACACCAAATCACCCCACCACCTAAGAGCATGTCTAACAGACCCCTTAAAAGGGGCAAACCCGTATAATAACCACCGATATACGGGTTTCGGCTCTACCCGACCGTCTAGCACGCCCCGTAAAAACGGCCCCCACATCGATTTTTTCAGTTTTCGATTACGGGGCGGGTCTTCGCCCCCTACTTGTGCGGGGTGGGAGCGGGGATAGAGGGCCAAACCGGTATCCCATTTCCGAAACCGCGCGCGGACATTTCAGTCCCCCCCACACGTTTTCCCCCGCACGCCGCCGCAGCCTCCCGCGCGCCGTCGCCGGAATCCGTCAGATCCGCGCCCCTCCGCCGTCCGCCGAGCCGCGCCGAGCTGCGTCGACGCCCCCCGCACCTCCGCCGAAGATCCGCGTCACTCCGCACGCACCGCCGCCCTCCCGCCGCGGTGTTCTCCGCCGTATTCGCCGGTGAGTATTCCACCGCGTTCTTCTTCGTTGTCGCCCGTAGCATGGTCGTGTTTGGGGCTGATGTATGGTACACCGTGGTAGATGGCTTCGGAGGATGTGCACATGGTGGATTTGGACGCGACGTCGACCGATTGGTCCTCATCGGATTCCGACGATTCGGACATCGACGAGTTGCTCAACGACGACGAGACGGAGATGATGCTGCTCCTGTTCGGCATGAAGCAAATGGAGGACCGTGCCAAGCTTCTGGATCAGCGGAAAGGATCCGTGATGGGGCGTATGTGCATTCCGCGGAACCGCGCGCTCGGGCACGAACAGCTGATGCAAGATTATTTTGCCGAGGTACCAACCTATCCTCCCCGCCTCTTCCGTAGACGGTACCGAATGCGTAGGACTTTGTTCGAGAGAATCGTCAAAGATTGCGAGGCAAATTGCGATTATTTCAAGCAAAAAAGAAACGCTGCCCAAGACATGGGATTTAGCCCATATCAAAAAATATCTACCGCCATGAGGGTTATTGCATACGCTATACCAGCAGATTATACCGATGAGTACCTTCGCATTGGTGTGCAAATAACCATGGATTGCGTGCGTATGTTTGCCAAGATGGTGATCAAGTTGTATGGAGAGACATATCTCCGAGCTCCAAATGAGGAAGATACAAAAAGGCTCATGGAGATCAATGAAAAGAGGGGGTGACCGGGGATGCTTGGTAGTTTGGATTGCATGCATTGGACATGGAAAAATTGTCCAAAAGCATGGCATGGAATGTATTGTGGCAAAAGTCGTGATGCTACCATTGTTCTTGAAGCGGTGGCCTCTCAAGACTTATGGATTTGGCATGCTTTTTTTGGATTGCCGGGGACACTCAACGACATCAACATCTTGAATAGATTCCCTTTGTTTGCAAGACTAGTTAAGGGTGAAGCTCCACCTTGTAACTACAAAGTTATGAACAATGAGTACACCATGGGGTACTATCTCACAGATGGTATTTACCCTAACTATGCAACCCTTGTCAAGTCCGTAAAAGAGAAAAAGGACAAGGCTTTGACAAGAAAGGAAGCTTGCTTCACCAAAAATCAAGAGGCATGCCGCAAGGATATTGAGAGAGCTTTTGGTGTCTTGCAAGCAAAGTTTGCAATTGTCCGGGGTCCTGCTAGGTTTTGGGACAAGGAAACTCTTGTTGATATCATGACATGTTGTGTGATTCTTCACAACATGATCATTGAAGATGAAAGAGGTTTGAACTTGCCATGTTTCTATGACAATGTTGGCACCCGAGTGCAGCCCGAAAGGAACCCTGATCGGATTGAAGCTTTTCTTGCAGCTCATCGAGGCATTGAAAATGCCGAGACTCATCACCAGCTCACCCAAGATCTGATTGATCACCATTGGCAGTTGCATGACCAATGAGTTATTACATTCATTTCCTATTGTTGTATGTGTGAAACATTCATTTCCTATTGTTGTATGTGTGAAACATTTGTTATTTGTTTAATTCTTCCATGTGAACATTTGTTGACATTTCCAAAAAACATTATTGTAATAATTATGATGATTATTGTGTGATGTAAAACATTTATTTTATGTGAATGTTGTGTTGGTTCTAATATCCAATTTGTCAAAAAAACCCTGTTTTGAGGGGTTGAAAACTCGGACGAGCTAGCAGACCCCGTATCCCCACCCCGTAAAACAGAAGCGAAAAGTGAATACAGGACCCTCTACTCGCGTTTTAAGGGGCAAAAAAATACGGGGCCTGTTAGACATGCTCTAACACATCACTAGATCGGGGTTTCCCTTGGTCCCTACTAGCTCTAGGATAAAATTTTGGTGGAAAATCTGCCTAAATAGCCTCAAAATCAACACAACCGTGAGTTTTTTTCGGGAATAATGAGAGAAAAAGTGAAGGCGGGAGGAGGAAGAACGAAGAGTGGGGCGCCACACGATTTAGGGCCTGTTTGGTGTGGCTGGCTGTGGGTGGTGTGCAGAAAAGCTGCTGTCTAGGAGAAACTGCTTTTCTGAGTGGAAGTCTTTGGCAAACCAGCTGGCTGTCTGGCTGTAAACTGTTGAATTGTCTGAAACACCCTTACATTAATGAAAAGGTGTACTGTCGCTGCTTCACATGTAATAAATAGAATATGCATCTAAAATTCAAGTCGCCATACAATTGTCATTACATAACCATTGAGAATATATTTGTCCAAAATACATTTCCACTACATTATACTAGCTAATTCCTCCGTTGTCTAGAAATGAACAACGTGTTGGCAATGTCGTCACGTGTTCCGTTCATGCCTCTTGTGTGTAGTTCACCCGACACATGATCACTAGGCAAGGTAATTGTTTGCCTCTGGGCCTTGGGCATGTAATCCTCATCTGCATCACATCGATCAAACTGTTTATCACGCAAGTTGGAGTCTCTAATAAATTGTGAAGCACACAACAAGCAATGGTAATTTTCTTCTGTGTAACCAAGTCGAAATGAGGGATGCCTTTCAAAATGCGCCACTTATTCTTCAAGATCCCAAAGATGCGCTCGATGCAATTTCGCAACGATGAGTGGGCATGGTTGAAAATTTCTTCCTTCTTCGTTGGTGGCCCTTCTCGACGGAAATCAGGAATATGGTACGTGTTGTTTTTGTAAGGAGCTAGAAATCCCTTTCTGTTTGGATAACCAGAATCAACAAGATAGTATGTACCTACACACAGGAGAACAAATTTAAGAAATCTGAAAACAATAATGCATAGAAACAAATGCGCATAATGAAAATTAGAGTACTACCATCAGGAGGGGTTGGGAACTGAAGTGGATACTTCTCCATGCTGTGTTGCAGAATGCGGTTATCATGTACCGAACCTGGCCATCCAGCAACCACAAATGTGAATCTGAGATCGAAGTCACATATCATTATCTGCATCCATAGTTTTTGTTTCCGGATCCCATGCCGCTTGAACCTCCAGCATCCCCCCTTCCAAATGAAACAAGGCTAGTCAAGGCTGTTTTGTAGTCCCTGTAAAAGGGGCTCTCTTTCTCCTTCTCTCCACCACCAAACTTGAGGCGCTTCACGAAGTTTGGTGTTTTTTTGGACGCATCATCGTCATCATCCACTGGAATTGCAGCTTCCTTGTCCGCTCCCGTTTCCTCTTCCCCCGGGATGGCCGAAGATTCTCCGGTTACATGAGCCTTATTAAACATGACATCAAGTTGTGTCAAGTTAGCGGGTGGTCCATATCTGAACTTCACATGCTCAGGACGATACTGCAAATAGAGTACAACAAATAAATTAGGGAACTATTATCATCGAATCACAATAGACAAGAAGATAATACATAACATGAATATATAACTTACTTGTAGGTGAGTCTGCCACCAATCATTATCTGCATCCATAGTTTTTGTTTCCGGATCCCAACCTAGGCCGGTTGCATTTAGCAACTCCATCCAACCGGTGTATTCTTTTTTTAGAGAATCCCATTTGTTCTTAAATTGCTTCTTTGTTAACCTTTTTCCCGTTTTCTCGGCAAATTTATCCTCAAGATTCTTGTACCCCTTCCTACTCAAACAACCTCCATCCCTATTGTTTGCATTCACTTCGTCCATACAAATGTCGCAAAAAAAAGAAGGTAGTGTGCATCCCAAATTGCCTTCTCCATGGAAACGGAGGACACAAGCTATAACACAAAAAAAACTACAAAATTACAATGTGCTAAGCAAGCAGAAACACATAACAAATATGTACTGGCTGCTACCATATCCATCTAGCACTAACAGTGAAACACACACCAAAAATCATGCACTGACTTGATCTATACTGCAGCAATATCTAGCATCAATTTCATGCACTGACTTGATCTATAACAGCAATATCACTGAATTGAAGAAATGGGCAGGGGGGGTCGGCCTGGACTTGTCCTCACCAAAGAACTGCGCGTCGACGAGCGGTCCTGGGGAGGCGTGGTCCTGCGCGTCGACGACCGGACGGCGCGTCGGGGAGCGGACGGCGCGTCGGGGAGGCGCGGTCCTGCGCGTCGAGGAGGAGCGGACGGCGCGGTCCTGGGCGTCAACGAGGAGCGGACGGGAGCGGAGGCGACGGGGGCGGCTAGGGAGGCGATGGGGAGGCGCGGCGTGCGGCGGCGGCGACGTGCGGCGGCGGCGACGCAACCCTAGCAGAGGCGCGGGGAGGCGAGCAGGGCGAAGAGGGGAAAAAGAACGAGCAGAGGGCGCGGCTCGGTTGGGAAGCTCGAGAAGCACCCTTTCACGTGCTTTTTCCCATCTGAAGGAAACGGTGTGACTTTTGGAAAAGCCCACCGCGCAGCCGAGCCCTTTGGCTCGTTTGGGCTGCTTTTTTTGGTGGAAAGCCTCCAAAAGCCACACCAAACAGGCCCTTATGATGGCTACTGGACTATTTCGGCGTGGGGGTGTCTCAAAGGCTCTTTCAACGTCGACGTGACCAAAATAAGGCATCGCTCGTCGGTGGATGGGTAGGCCAGGTGATGGGACCAATCAGCGCAGGCGTGGCCGACATGCCTGCTTGGTGTTGCCGTGGCCGACAAGTGCTGGTTACGACCGAGGCCGTTTTATTATCGTTAAATCCTAGAATCATGTATAATTATATAAATAAATAAAAAAATATTATCTTTACTACTACTCTCTCCGTCCCATAAAAAGCTGTGCGGGCTCTATTACAAAAACAAAACATCTCAAATTAATAACGTTCCGAATAGGTTCAATTCAAGACATCATCTTCCCGTCTAGACGACCTCGCGCCGTCTCTCCTTGGAGAGAGCGTCTGATGCCACAGCTCCCTCGCCGAATGCAGCTCCCTTCATCGTGCACCGCCGTCAGATCGTCGAACACGGACGGGTCGATGTTGGCCTCCCCTGTTCAACATTGACGCCGGCGCTCATTCCCGTGAGCTGCACCCGTTACGCACTAGTAGGAAAAGCCTTATAGGCGAATCTTATTTCTGTGGCGCACTAGCAAATATGCGCCACAGAAATTGTTTCTGTGGCGCACCAGACCTGGTGCGCCACAAAAATAGCTTATTTTTGTGGCGCACCACAAGCAAATGCGCCACAGAAATAAGGTTGGGACCACACCCAATCATTGGTTTCGCTATTTTTGTGGCGCACGGTACCATGTGCGCCACAGAAATAAGACATTTTGTGGCGCATAGGACCAGTGCGCCACAAAATTAAGTCATTCTATGGCGCACGTGGGATGGTGCGCCACAGAAACTACACATTTCTGTGGCGCACATGAGCTTCATGCGCCACAGAAGACTTTTTTGCTCCCCACGCAACTCCACACCCCCCCTGGATCGCCTTTTTGACCTCTGTAAAAAATAAAAGAAATAGATATAAATTACAAAAAATAAAATCCTTCGAGATGCCCATGTACTATGTCATCTAGCACCACTAAAAAATAACAAACATGAATTTCAACTTTTTTTGCAAGTTTGCGTTGCAAAATCATCAAACTGGATTTCTGGTTGCATACGAACTCGAAAAAAAACGCATAATATATCAAAATGTTCCCACGGAAAATCTACATCTGGTTGGACAATTTTTAGAATCTCCAAATTCGAAAAGAGTAAAAAGTTACGGCCAGTTAAAGATTTTTTGCTGCAAAATACAAAAAAAGAAAAAAATTCTGTGGCGCACCCAATTGCCCATGCGCCACAGAATTAAGCTCCGAAATTTTAAATTTCTGCCGCCCTCCTCCACTTCTCCTCACTTCTCCTCCACTTCTCCTCACTTCTCCTCCTTGGACTTCTCCTCCACTTCTCCTCCTCCTCCTCCTCCACCACCACCACCTCCTCCGGCCGGCCTCCTCCACCACCACCACCTCCTCCGGCCGGCCTCCTCCACCACCTCCTCCGGCCGGCCTCCTACTCCGGCGACCTCTTCCTCCGGCCGACCTCCTCCTCCTACTCCGGCGACCTACTCCGGCGACGACCACCTTCTCCTCCTCCTCCGGTGACCACCACCACCACCACCTCCTCTTCCTCCACCACCTTCTCCTCCTCCTCCGGTGACCACCACCACCTCCTCTTCCTCCACCACCTCCTCCACCACCACCACCACCACCACCACCACCACCTCCTCTTCCTCCACCACCACCTCCTCCACCACCACCACCACCACCTCCACCACCACCTCCTCCACCACCACCACCACCACCACCATCACTACCACCTCCTCCTCCGGCCATCCTCCTCCTTTACCCACCCACCCACCCACCCACCCACCCACCTCCGGCACCCACCTCCGGCTACCTTCTTCCAGCGAAATATCAAAAAAATTAAAAAAATCGGCGGCCCCAGATCTAGATCTAGATCTAGATCTGGCCGCCATTTTTTTTTAAATTTCAAAAAAAATTCTGTGGCGCACCACCGTCCGTGCGCCACACCGGTGCGCCACAGAAATAAGACTTTCTGTGGCGCATGGGCCGGTGCGCCACAGAAACCTTATTTTTGTGGCGAGAATTCTGTGGCGCACCGCCCATGCGCCACAGAATCATTTTTTGGTGCGCCACTGATGAGGCTTTTCCTACTAGTGACGTATCGGCGCTGGCGCTCCTCCCCACCGGCCTCACATGTTCCGCATCGATGCTGGCCGCCTCACCACCGGCGCCACTCGGGCCTCCCTTCAATCATCACGCGGCGCCCCGGATACTGCCGCGGGGAACAACTCGAACTCAAAGGATTGGCCGCGGTTTGTGCCTGCTAATTTCAAAAACAAGGTCGTGATTAGTTTCCCAAATTTCCTTGATCTGGTCCCCAAAATTACGGGATTGGTTTCCTTAATTTACCTCAGATAATTATGATTAGTTAAATTATATACGGACCCAATAATTTGCTAAACCATTCACAGAGATAATTAATAATGGTGTTTCATAGAGAGAATTTTTGGAAAGGTGAATTTCATGATTGAAGATAAACTTAAGCAAGTGCAAAACAGAAAAAGAAACAAAAAAACACATATAGCTGGTCCATCTAGTTATGATGTTTTACCATCATTGTTGATGCTACTCAACACAAGTCTGAATACCAAAATTTGCGATGGTATCCATGGAACATGAGGTATAGTCAACCAAGTGGTTCTGAACTGAAATATGGGTCTAGTACCAATAGCTGAAACTGAATTTGATTACCTGCTGCCAACTTCATCTGGTGAAACATCATCTTCAAGAGCTTGGATAAATTTTTTGCATGTCATTAATCTTTCCTGAAAATTATTCACAATCATATTTAACCACTTGCAGTGCAAGTATCATCTACGCCCATGAATCAGGGATTAAAAAATGGAAACAGAAGCGATCCAAGAAATAGAGAAAGATTAAAATACACATGGCTAACAATAGTTGTTGTTTCCTTCAGCATAAGGTTGTAGAGGAGTCCTGTGCAAGAGCAGCTAAACTGACGACCAAATTAAACATGGTAGATACAAGTCTTTTGGCACAAGAGTGATAGATCTAAAGAATTTATGTATTGACCTCAAAACACACAAGTATGTTGCGAGGTGGCAGTGGTTCACGAAGGAGTATGTAAATTCACATGTAACTACGGACACACAAATGGCACCCAAGTTCAGAGTTGAGCTACATACTAGTTGAGCTCACAATACCTAGTTTGTTCTTTCCAATCTGATCTCTTATGCACCAAGGCAAGAAGTGGCAAACCAGGCTCCAGGACCGCATTGAATTTCCTGAATGTTTCTTTGATGGATATAGTTGACTGATCAACATGAACTAAATCCAAAACGCCAAGAATGGTTTATCTGCACAAAGGAAAATATATCCATCAGAAAGTTGGGTAAAGAAAAGCATAATTGTTAACTGTGCAGACTACAAAGGCAAGATTATTTGTGCATCGTGCAAGGATAACCTAACTTTTAGATGATATCAGATATAGCATCAATCAATAGACCAAATACATTCAGTATCAGATCCTCAAAAGGCAGAGCAGCCGATCAAGCTAACTTGGTAGAGACAATATTGCAATCAACATTTTGGTTCGAGTTTAGAAAGGCACTGAAATCAAACACAGCAAATCAAGCTGTTCAGAATTTAGAAAAAAATGGTGCTATTTAACTAAGGAAAATCTTGCTCTGGCTTTTTTCAAAGCAAGAATGCTACTCCTAGCAGAACATAAGTAAGTCATACTTGCTGCAGATAATCGCGGCTTGATCTGTTGGTCCTCTAGTGATCAAAAACAGGTGGCGTCGCGTTCCAAGTGTCACCCACTGTCCTCCGGCTCCGGTAAGGCGGTAACGCACACTCGCGGGATTGCTGCATTACTATAGAATTAATTAAATAGCCATTCAGTGATACCACAAAAGCCAGAAACTTACCTAGCTTGCTTGAGCATGACCAAATCTAGTTGGGGCTGATGATCTTCTGATCTACTCCTTCATGTTAGTTAGACCAATGTTGGTGTTGGCACACTTTCTGCAGATATGGACAATAGGGAAAAGAGCAGGGGCTGTTTTGCAAATTTTCCACCGTGCAGCTTTTTAATTGCGGAGGGAGTATTAAAAGTTGAAATCCAACTCGTGAGGGTCAGGAGAACCAATCTATGGTTGGATGGTTAGGAGGGGAGTGGCACCCTAGCTCACCAGAGTTCAAATCCTAGATTTGATACTTTGGTGTCTCATTAAAATGCGGAATATTTTTTAGTGGAAGGCAACGTTCCCGTCGACAGCGAGACGCCCGTGGTGACTTCGTCAATCTCAAGACCCGTCGGATCAGATTTTTTTAAAACTTTCACCGGCGGGGTAGAGGATCCCCACCTAAATATATTGCATCAAGAATTGTTTTTTAAGTTACAGAGGGAGAGTTAGTCACGCCACATATCGGCGTGTACCCTCGTGTCGGCTTGTTTAAAGCGGTAAGACCAAAGCGTAAAATCTGAGATGATGTTCCTAATTGTCGGATTAGTTTTTTGAACTCAGTCTCTTGAAGGTGCACATGCGTGAGTGAGAGTTGGTAGGGCTAAATATATGTACTTTTTTAGATAAAAGGCACTCAAGTGTGCCCAACTTTAAATTAACAAAGCCACCAACAGCGAAAACGATACAAAGTGATGAACCCAGCTTACAGAACGAAACCACACATCCACACGAACTACCAAAGAAGTTACAACCGGAAGCGCAACCAACATGCTCAGCCAAAACGCCTACGAGAACTCGGAGCAGAGCTGAAAGCTACAATGTTGGGCCAGAGCTCACTCGAGAGCGAGCCATTTTTCACACATGCCTCAACAGAACTCCTCCGTCCAAGAAACGCCACCAGAAGCCGACCACCACCGGGGACCAACCCACGTTGCTCACAAACCGAAAAGCAGCGCCAAGGAAGCTCGACAAGGGAAGGGCACGGAGCAAGCCTTGCCGAAGATCGCCGAAGAACCACCTCCGCACAACCATCAGCGAGCCTCGTGCTGTGGGTTCCAAGATGGTATCTTCAAGAAGAGCACGACACCGGAGTGCCGCCACCGCCCGATCCGAGGATCTTGGGTTTCCACCCGGACGAAGTAGAGGGACGGAGATTGGCCTCACGACGCCTTCAACAAGGGAACGACGTCCGCGGACGCCGCCGCCATGGCCCAAGGGGCAAAGGTTTCCCTTTGGCAAAATCACCGCCATCTACACCCCACATCACTCAACTTGCCGAATACCACGTCGCCCTCACGACCATGGCACTGAACAACACCGAGCTGCGGCTCGCTCCGCAAACCGAGCTCCCCCTTCCAGGGCCACGCCCCTGCCAGCGTCGTGCCCCGTCACGACGGAACCGCTCGCGCCGGCGACACCGCGAGGAGGGGAGAGGTGCCCTGCCGCCGCCGGCGCCCCCCGAGCTTCGCCCGGTGGTGGCCCTGGCAGCAGCGAAGCGGGGGAGGGGGAGGGGGAGGAGGACTCTGGCGGCGCAAGCGTTTAGCCCAGGGACGAAACGTCGTCAATGTATGTACGTATACGTGAGGGTCTGGATTTTGCAAAAAGAAAAAAGAAACTCGTGATGGTCGTGACGCCACCTCGCAGTCTAAAGAATCTCTTTCTTTCTTCCCAATTGCTAAAAAGTGCTTGGATGCTCCCTGTCAAACTGAGCACTCGTTTCTGGGCCGTTCGATTCGCGCTGGACGGACGGATTGCACACCGGTCTGGCTACCGAAAAGCACCTGGATCCGGACCGAAACCCACCTGGACCCGTACCCATTCCCTAACCTTTTTTGTCTTCTTCCTTCTGGATTCGGAGACACCGTCTCCTCGCCTAAGATTTCGTCTACCATTTCCCTTCGCCCTCTTCGCTCCGTCGCGATCCCACGATTCATCTCGCGCTAGGGTTTCTGCTGGCTGCGATTTCCGGTGGCGGAGCGCGGCGATCTCGCAGCTGGCGGGGGCCGGCGATCTCGGACGCTACGAGGAGGAATTTCTCGCCGTAGGGAACGTTTTGCTCGTTGGCGCAGTGTGAGCCGCGCGTTAGTGCGGCAAGCTCTGCGTCGGGGAGTGAGGCTTTCCCGTCGGGATTTGACGACGATTTCGGCGGGAGAGGTCTAGCCGTTCCACTTGTCGACGCGAAGCGCGGCCACTCCGGTAGCCGGGCGTCGAGATCCGCGGCGGTGAGCGTGGCGGTGGTGATCAACGAGGCGGGGATCTAGGTGCGGTCGTCGGCGGGGTCCGCGGTCACCAAGTTTTCGGCGATTTTGAGGTACTTTCTAGCGAAAATCCCTGCAAATTTTGGTTGCTGTTCATCCAATTTAGTTTCTGTTTGTCAAATCCCCTGCAAATTAGTTCGTTATGTATGTTGTTGTGGAGCATTTCGAGCCAAGTATGAACTATTTTTCGTGGGGATTTTTCCTGGGAAGCTGCTGTGTGTGTTTTATGTGCTGGTTGTAGTAATTTGGTTACATAGTTGGGGTTCTATTTTTTGTTGCTCGAATTATTGTTTTGTGTGCTAGTAGTGTTTGATGCAGTGCTGCAAAAATCCTAGTAACTGCTACCAGATATATATGTGTGGTAGCCCCTGGTTTTTATAGGTCTAGTCACGTCGAAGTTTGGGGCGGGTACTACTTTGATTTGCACGAGCATATCGGTAGAACTGCACTCTCTGTACGAGAGTGGCATGTTTGCTAAAGCCTACACCAAATGCAGCTTAATTTGTATACTGAAACAGATCGAACTTATCTCGTATTGTATTTCGTCTTTTTCAAATTTTAGTCTAATGATCGAGTCGTGGCTAACAACATGACTGAACATTGAATCCAGAGATCCATGTAATGAATTTTCCTCCATTAATCCTGAACTCGTCTACATCACCCGCTAGATTTTACATTTTTCTTCATCTTATAGCTTAGGTGGGTTATGAACACGTTTAAGTTGTTTTACTGAATCTAACTATGTTGGCTTTTTCAACCTATATTTTTGTAGGGTTATATTATGTGTTCATCTTATAGTTTAGTTAGTTTTGCGAATGTAACTAAGTTGGCTTTTAAATCTGGCTTAAGTTGGCTTAAGTTGGCTTAAGTTGGCTTCTGAATCTGGCTTAAGTTGGCTTCTGAATCTGGCTTAAGTTGGCTTCTGAATCTGGCTTAAGTTGGTTTCTGAGCACCACTAAGTTTGCTTAATTAATCCAACTAATTGCCTTGCTCCACCAACAACTGCATTGATCATTGCTTACTATCGAATTGCATTTTGCATTTTGGAATGACATTTTGTATTGATCATTGCTGACACACTTGTTCCTATTTTGTTCCTATTTGCTGAATGTAACATAAATTGCTATCGGCAACAACTGCACATCCTATGGCACCAATAAGTTTCTGATCACCATTAAGTTGTTTAATTAAGTTGTCTAACGATTTAATTAAGTTGTTTTTATTGAAAATAAGTCAGAAACGGTACTAGAAAATAATGGTACCAAGTTATTGACAATTCACAATGCGCATCCTCACCATAAATGTGCTAGCTAAAATACTACTACTTGGATAGTTGATGTGGAGAAATCATCTATGCCGCTCAAAATAGGCAATTATGTCTGTTACACCTTTTTTTCAATTGTTTTGACAATGGATGCAACTTAACTCTAGTGAATATACAACTTAACAATAGTTGATATGCAAGTTAACAATAAGTCTATGCAACTTAACATCCCATCTCAAGACTTCTCAGGTTTTAGTTTTTGATTTGTGTGTAGCTCCACATTTTTAAGTTGGATGCTGTTTTTGTTGTATAGTTTGATTATAGTTGCATAGGTTTAGTTGTTTAATGCAATTTATTTGTTCGACAGTGTCAAAAAATCTGAAATTATGAACAAGGATAATGATAGGTGGTCCCGATTGCGGTTACCACAAGTTTCTGGAGTTGTCCGAGAAACAAGTAGCTCAGCGACGGCGAAGCAGTGAGATCCACCAATTGCTTTCGAAGCCAGGAAATCTATTGTCAATCCAACCAGAAATGCAGCACCGAAGCCTGCAGCTGCCCGACGCTTTAAGGTTTGTTTTGTTTTTTTATATGGAGTTTTCCGTTTAATCTGTTTTATATATTTTTTGGTCCCTAATTCAATGGTTTTTTTGGTTCAACTAACATTTCCTTTTTTTATGTTCAGCTTGGAAGGAATCGTGCTTCCCCTGCAAGGTTGTTTAAACTTAACAAGATTCTTGTGCAAGCTCAAAAGGATCTCATTGAAGAATGGGGCTGGGGAGGAATGTTAAAGGTTGTTGCTAAAGAAATGCCCGTTGACCTGAGTATGTGGGTGCTTTCATGCTTCGATCCCATAAGAAGCGAGCTTGCCATTCCTGGTAGGGGAAGCATTCCAGTTACTGCTGACAGCTACACCAGGATTTTTGGGATCCGGAATGAAGGAATGCCCGTTTGTTATGAAATGGAAACTGATCCAATAATGTTCATGAACGAAGAGTATGGAATAGAAAGTGGCTCAGCACCAGATTTTGTTGATTGGTGCAAGATGATTTCAGACATGGGGGGAGTAGCAGATATGAAGTTCCTCCGTGCATATTTTGCTGGAGTAATTAGCTGCTTCATTAGCCCTACAACGAGTCCAACTATAAGTCCCAGATGTTACACTAGTTTAGTTGACCTCAAACAGTTCCGCCGGTTAAACTTTGCGCAGTTTGCAATTGATCAAATCATTGCTGAAGCAAAGAAGATGGGAGTGAAGAAGAAATCCGTGTGCTGTTGCCTGCATCACCTAGTGGTAAACTTGAAAAACCAAATCATTTTTTTGTGATCCATGCTATATTGTTTTCACGATACGAACTATTTCTCCCTTTTTCTTTTGAAACCAAATCATGTTTTTCTCTGTTTTTGCAGATCCTTTATCTTGATTCATTGGTTGTTGATGAGCCCGTCCCAACTGATGAAGAGTGCCCCATTCGGGCTGCAGCATGGAACGATAGGCTCATACAAAATGTTATGCACAAGGACTCTAAAGGCAATGGCGAGTTTGGGAAGTTGAGAGTAAGTGTTTTCAACCAGTGAACTAGTGAACTTGTCATATACTGTTTTTTTGACTAACATGGATTTTTTGTCTTTTTTTTCATTGTGTGTTTGCATGAAAAGTTGAAAGAAACAGTTGGTGCTACTTTAAGAGATTCTCTTTTCGTTGGAATGACAAGGACGGAAGAATTTGTATCTTCAAAGTTGCCACGGAAATTCTCAAGCGAGGTATACAAAGTTGCATACCCAATATATTTTAAGTTGCATGCATTGTGCCTAACCAGAACATAATTGAATGGCCTCGAGTGAACTTGCATGTTCGATGTCCAAGTTACCTACCATTAGTACTCACTTTGGCTACCAGATTTTTTATGTGAAGTAGCGCATCATTTGGTTTGCGAGGTTGCCTACCATGTCCCTTTAAGTTGCATCATTTTTTTTGTCGGCGGTATTGATGGTTCCACATATAAGCTTAGTTGTATCTTTGCACATAATAAATTGGTATATACAATTATATTAAGTTGCATACCAACTGTTGTTAAGCTGCATACACACAGTGGTTAAGTTTTTTGTAAATCAGCTATGTTTAAGTTGCATACCAACTATTTGTAAGCTGCATACACACATTTTGTTAAGTTTGTAAATGAGCTATCATTTAAGTTGCATTCATGGTCTAAAATATAGTTTTCCAAACTCGTATAAATTGTTCTACCACTGCACCTAAGTTGTGTACTATTCTGGTTACATAGTAAACCAAATTTTGTCCATGTGCATTTTTACTAAGTTGCCTTATATATGCAGAAGAAACGAAAAATCGCTGTAATTGTGGGGGAGCTGTGCACAGACATATCAAATAGACTTGGCACCTTTGTCGAATCGTTTGCGAATTTAATGGATGAAGAACGGGAAGGTAGAAGGAAGAGGCAACGGAAAGATGCGGTTGTTCATGATGAGGTTGATGGTGATGGCGAAGGTGATGATGATAATAATGGAGAACATGAATCTGAAGAAGACAGTGATGGCGAAGACGATGATGATGATGACACCAGGGAAGATGAAGACGATGACAACAGAGGAGATGAAGATGACCCAGATGGCAGAAATGAAAATCATAGGACTGGAGGTACTAGGGAAGATGAACAACACGAGGACCCAACATCCAACTTTCAACCGCCTCCAAGAAGATCTGCTAGGTTAACACCTAAGAAATCCCATGATGGTCCATCTAGCAACCTCAGGAAGAGGCCTTGCGACAATGTAGATGATAACAACAGGGGTGTCGAAGATGATGCAAATGAGGGAACTGACAAACAGAAAACTAGAGGATCAGGGGAAGATGAACAAACTAAACACCAAGCTGACTACTTGCAACCGCTTTGTAATATCCCAGGTTTAGAGGCAATAAAATGAGAAAACACCAAAGTGTGCATTGCATTCATGCATAGAAAATCCGGGGAATTTTCGCGCTTTCAAATAAAACTTACCACGATAAGCGAAGTTTCACTTGACTTGCTTGGAACCGAAGTAGATCATCAAGTCAAGCGCTATAAACTTCACTGTGATCTTTGCTAAAACCTTGTTTTGGGTAGAGATGATTTGATCTATGGGCTAGATCAAATAGTAGTAGAATTACAACAAACAAAACCTTCAGTAAGGATTAACTACAAGATCTTATAAAGGATCTTAACATGCCATTCCTTACGACAACACATGAATAATTATTCAATCCTAAATCAAAGAACACAATTAATTAAGAAACTATTCTTTACTTATCTTATCCATGTCTTCTACTAAATAAATGTTCCTACCATGAGTCACATGGTATATCTTTTCCACTACAATACTTAAATTCATGTCAAGAACATGCATATTCATTCTTCATTAACTTTGACCATTTCAACCTTGTTTCCCAACTCATACCATTAAACCTGAGAGAAAGGAGAGAACCATTCATATGCTTATAATATGCATTCAATAGAACCTAGTTTAGTATTTAAAACAAATCCAAGTGAGGTAATTGTTGATACTAATCAGTGATACAAGAAATAAAGTCAAGTATTAAACCCTACTTGACCTAGCTAACACTTGATGGTAAGCAAGAACCTATTCTTCTAGTAATTATAGAGAGGCAAGTGTTATGATTATTACAACTTGGTAATGATCATAAATCCTAGAGGAACCCTACCTATTCAGAAGAGCTCAACATAAAGAGGTGTACTCAAGTATATGGATTTATACTTAATCTTGGAGAGAGACCATAATTCACCAATGAATTGTTATGCAGCCAATACTTTGATCATTACAAATTGGGTGATGATCACAAACCCTAAGAATTTAAGTGAGTGTGTTGAGAGAAGGATTAAAGAAGAGAGATTAGTGAGGAATAAGTGGATCATGTCTAATGCATGATCTTACCTTATAAATTGAGATGCTAAGTTAAACCTCTACAAGTGATTCATAGATCTCATTCTTCACATAAAATAAAAAGTATATCACTAGTAGTAAACCCCAAACCAATCCTCATGCCTTGTATGAAGGAGTAACCCTAGCTAGCCAATAAAACATAATCAAAGCCTATGTCCATATCCTAATACTAGTTGTGTATCACATTGGTGATCACTACTTAAACCCTAAGCCATATTTTAATTCCAATCCAAGCATTACTCTGGATTATAATTATAACCCTGCCATACCTCATGCCTATTAACACTTCAAATAGTGAAGCTTATGCAAAACCCTAAACCATTTCCCATAGGATCCAACCCACATGAAATATTATGTCCTAACTTGTGTATCATGGATCACAAGTATAAACCAATCCATATACACTTATAAACTAAATGTCATTTGGTGAGAAGAGTGAAACAAACATTCAATTTTATTTGGCTTTCCAAGTACTTGCTTTGGAAACCAAATGAAATAGTATTTTTATAAAATAGAATCACCAATCTTCTGAAACTCTAAGAAATAATCCTTCACATAAAATGATGAATTCATCTCATTCTCATTATCATTTAATTTAAACTTTAGCCATAATTATATTACAATACATATTGTTAACCTTAATAATATGTTCACCATGCACATGTGGTAAAGTTTCAAATCATTTAAACAGAAATGATTCCTAAATTATAAAAGAATGGAGATCAATATCTTAACCATTTCCATTTTATTAAACCACACAAAGTGTCACTCTAATTAAAATTCAATAGTTGTTTAAACAAAAGAATTATGCAGTGAGTATTATCAAGAAGTGATATGGATATTCAAATAGTTTTTAACCTGCAAAGCAACACATAATTCAAATTTGAAATTAATAGAGAATACAAACCAGTAAATAGAAACAAGAATTTGAAAAGAGAAAAAGAGAGGGAAAAGGAGCTTACCTGCCGGGCCATAGCAGGCCAAGCCAGCAGCAACCGCGGCCCACGTTGCCAGCCCAGCCCACGAAGGGAAAACGACCCACCACCACTTACCTCTTCGTCGCTGGCACGAGACAAGGAGAGGGGCGTCGTCTTCTTCTCCTTCCCTGCAGACGACACGGCGCCGACGAGCCTCTGCCACCTCCTCACTGCAGATAAGGACGCCGCCGGACGCCAGATTCAAACCAAAGCTACCCTGGAGCTCAACCGCGTCCGAGCCTATCCAAATACGCCGAGATGCGCGTCCGAAACCCTACTTACCGTGTCCATTGTATCCTGGCCGTCGCCGGCGTGTCGCCGTGGTTTCCAAGCTCTCCTTGCTCTATAAATTCGCTGAGAGAAGCGCCGTGGAGACCTTGTTCCGCTTCGCCAATCCTCAACCTCATTCATTCCCTCTCACTCTCAAGTTCTTCTGCAACATCACCAAACCGCCGCCCGAAGAAACTCCGGCTAGCCGTCGATTCAAGTCTCCCCGGAGTCCAGTAATGGTTCGAGGAGATGCGCACGATCACGGTGGTCGTCTATCTGAAAGGAATCGAGAGGGGAAGGCTCCAGGCGCCAGGGAGTCACCGTTCCCTTTCGCCGGCAAATCGTGGAAGAATCAACATCGGCCTCATCTCCGACCTCAATCCTCTCCATCGATCAAACCAACGCAACCAGGGTACAATTACGCATCGATAGCTCTCTTATTCGCTTCATTTGATTAGCTGTAGCCCCATTCCAAGTTTGGCCGGCCGGCGCACGCACAGATGTGCTCACCGGAGTAACTCCGGCGACCATTCGGTGATTCCGTTGATACCGTCCGTCTCAGAGGGAGGATAGGAATCGAGCACACTAAAAATTATAGCCTCTGGGGGTCTCTGGTGCCTTTGCCATCGCTCACCGGAGCGTCGCCGGCGTTCGTCCCGGCGAGGTGACGTGGCCGGTGGGGTCTATTCCTCGTGTTGACTCGGTCCACTGCCAACGAGGCAAATGACTGGGACTTGGTCCCACCTGTCTGTCCCTGCGGGTAGATCTGAACCGGTACCTTTAGCGTTTTAGATTTAATTCAAATTCCAGAAAATCACTTAAACTTTGAAAAATTATATCAAATCCATTTCGACTCAGAAAATTATGAATAATATATCAAAATTCTCACAAAAATAAACTCTATTCAAATAAAATATAAAACAAAAATGTGTGTCAAAATAAAAATTCACTTATCTTAACCTTATTAAATATGCCATTTCATTTATTTAAAATGCAAATTGGATTCAATAAATAATGAAGTTCCAAACTTAAATTTTAACTATTCAGTAACTAAGTAAAATGTTAAGATTAATTTTATTTACCATATTTGCATTAATTTAATTATTAGTGGTAATCCATAAACCCCAATTTACAAATTACCATTTACTGTTTTCTTTAAATTAGTAATAACTCAAGAAAATATTATAAGCCAATATTATTTTGGTAAATCAAAACTTATTTACTTAAACATCTTTAGTTAACAAGTTAATTATTTTAAACCCTAATAACAATTATTAAACCCTGATTCTAAATTAAACCTAAATAAGAATTACCCTAATTATTAATTCTTCTGGAAAAATTAATAAAATGTTAAACCATTATTAATTTTGATTCAAAGTAATTAGTAACCACAACTCTATTACCAATTATCATTTTAGAAGTTGTACCATAATTTAGAAACCCTAGTTTCAATTTAAGTAAGACATTGATCTCATTATTTCATGTGTTCATCCCTAGTAGTTGTAAACTAAAACCCTAAGGATTTAAACCATGTGATCATTACACTTTAGTAATAACTCTAAAACCCTAGTTGCTTATCACATATGATCATGTGAATTTCAACTTTACTTGTAGAACCTTAATAAGTAACCCATGAATGCATACTCATGATCCATTAGCATAAACCAAGTCACATGAGATTATCATTTCATGTTCCTATTCTTAATTAAAACCTATATGATTCACTAGTATCACCAAGGTATAAACCCTAGCTTGTTACCACATGTTGGCACCATTGATCGTCAATCCATTATACCACACCATTAGGATTAACCTCAACCATCAAACCCTAGTTAAACCATGATGATAAACCCTAATACCAACCTTGTGTAGCAAATCACATCACATGCTCCTATTCCACTCAACCCTACTTAGTAATTGATAAGCCACTTAGCTGGGCAACCATTAGAGATTACTTAGTAAGTAGTTGTGAAACCATAGTAAACCCTAATATCTAATTTATAGAACCATCTTAAACAACCATCCTTTGATATGATGCTTAGAGGAAACCATAGCAATAAAACTACCAATACTTGCTATATAGAAACCCATTCCAAGTTAAGAACCAACTAGTTCCTATTAGTGGAACTAAATAAATTCAATAGTAAACCCTAGAAAGCCATAGCTCCTATATATGTATAGTTCATATTCTTATTTAACCTGTTCTTCAAAGGTTATTCTTTTGAAGTACAAATGCCAATCCAACCTTAGAAGCCCTATCCTTATTTGAAATACTTATTAGTTCTTAATTAACATGTTCTTCAAAAGTTATTCTTTTGAAGTATAATATCAATAATCATCAACCATGTCCTGTAGAACCTAAAACTGACCACTGTTCTTTACATATTGTTCCACCACTATTCCTTATGTGTATGATTGTTATGATGTCTTATATCATTTGATTATGATGCTAATTTAACCAAACCCTAATAATAACCTTGTTTGAGAACCATTTTAAAAGTGCAACCAACCCTAAAGAAATCTTTACAACTCATCCATCCTAAATCATCGAGGTTAGGTTACGCTCGGGACGATTGCATCTCATACTATGCATTATAGCATCTTTGCCAGTTCTTTAAACATTGTCCTTACCGGACGATGATGGTATTTCAGAATTTGGAGTTATCACGTATCGAAGCTTTTGCCTGCATAATCTTGCGGTCAAGAAAGGCAAGTTCATCGCTTGCTCATGTCATTTGATTATTTTTATCAAACTATATGCAAAGTACTATACTTATCACTCATGCATTGAAAAGCAAAGTATTATTTTACAATTATGAATATGACTATGTGGTGGGCAATGGAACCATGGTATGTGTTGATATGGTGGAGGTTCCATTGCAATGGGTTATATCACCCTAGGATTAATTACCAATGCCGTCCAGGTGATTCTAGCGCCGTACAAACCGCGTTGACCATGAGATCTATAATGGCCTGCGGGAAGCCAGCCGTATCTTTTCCCTTACGCACGCCAACGGATTGGTAGAGCCGGCGGGGTGTTGGAGGCACTCGCCGTAGGTTGGGATAGCCTTTTAAATCCCCATCCATTAGTGATGATGGCTCTACGATCTATGAAGGATTGTCCAAAGTACACCATGAGTAAAGCCGTATTATCGGGGAAGTCTACTGGAGGTGTGCGGGTGGACAAAAGGGTGGGTTTGCAGTCGCGGAGAAGGCGGTGTGGGCTTGGATCTTACACCTGGCCTCACACCAAAGGAAGTGTGGACGGAATCTCGAGCCCGGTTGGCAACAAGGATAAGGTCTCTTATGGGAAAAGTAACGCACCTCTGCGAGAGGATGCGAATTGTGGCTCGTCACTCCCTGTTCGGGAAGGGAACTGCGAACGCGGCGAGGAAAGGAACTCCACGAAGTTCGGTCAACTCTGTGAAGACTGACGGGCATAGTTTTCAGAATAAAATAAACCTTTTGAAGAAATGTTTACAAAAACTTGCATTGGCCTATGACTTTCTGGTCTATGGCTGTAGCTAGTGCATGATACACATATTTCCTAATATGAACTTGCTGAGTACGCTCGTACTCATTCTATCTCGTTTGAACCCCCTTCTTAGAGCAATGCACCGAAGGAGAAACTACCGTGGAACTCGAAGACAAAGGAGTCAACTGCAACAAGATGAAGAATCCAATCAACGAAGAAATGGAGTCAACTCCTGCATCAGTTATAAAGGAAACCTAGACTAGCAATAGAAGGGAACCTTTCCCTAATCCTAGCACCTAAGTAGCTAGATTTCTATAGCAAACCAAGTAGCTCTTGAACTTGAGTTAGCAATAAGATAGATTACGAGTCGTTCTTCTGGAGCTTTATTTGAAGTTTTACCTCACTGTAAAGTAGGAGGTTGTGTGGATCTTATGTAAACTGTTCGTGTGTACTTCTATAGACATACCTTGGACTCGCATATGTTTCGTTGTACCACTCGAGAGATGTAATATGGGTGGAACGGTGTTTCACTTGTGTTATGTCAACGACTTGTGTACTACACCATGCGGTGGTACTGTCTGGGTCATCACAGTTGGTATCGAGCAAATGCTTTGACCCTAGGATTAAAACCCTTTAAAGGAGACCTATAGGTTTGGTAGTGTCTATAGGAGGTATCTTAGCTAAGACAACTCTGCTAAACCAATCATTCTTTTGACTTGAGATGGGTATTCACTTGAGAATAATCCTGACACACTTGAGTCAATCTTTCTTATCTATTTTTCTTAAGTACAGTTGATTAGTTATCTTGCTTCATTCCAAATTAGTAGAACACCATTGAAGCTTAAGATAAATGGTGGTAGTAAACCACAGTTGGTATACAACACATGGTAGTCCAAAGAGAGGATACAACCATAAGGAAGATATCCTATTGGAAGAAGTATACCAATACAAGTATGGTTAAGTAAGAGTCATTTAAAATGCCAAATGACTGATGTTAAGTATTGTAGATAAGTAATATGAGGTAGTATGTACCTATGATGAGTCAATCATAGGAGGTAAGGAAGAGAGATAGGAGTATTTAAGTCTACTTTTCATGGTAGAGTTGGTAATCATATATGATTCATTTGAGAATCATGATGTGAGGGAGTAACCAACTTAACCATGTTTTTTGAAAACCAACTTAATGATGATGTTAACAGAGAAGCAACTAATATGCATTAAGCAACCAACTTAGCCATGCTGGTCAAACAACTAAATGGAAATCATTATACAACTTAATGTGTTTGCTAATCCAAGTTGGTTGGCTAAGGAATACAATTTAGGCCAGAAAAAGCTTCATGAACAAGCTTAAGTTGCCTAAGAAAACAACACATAACTTGTTTTCTATATTGGTTTCAGTAACCAACTTAAACATGTTTTTTATGAAACCTACTTAATGATGATGTTACCAGAGAAGCAACTAATATGCATTAAGCAACCAACTTAGCCATGCTGGTCAAAAAACTAAATGGAACTCATTATACAACTTAATGTGAAATTCAAAGTTTGTTAGCTTCCACTCCACGACTAAGTTTAATCCATCTTGTGCATGTTTTAGTTGCATTTTACCCTAACTATGCTTTCAAGAACAAGCTTAAGTTGTATAGGAAAAACAACCCATAACTTTGTACTATCTACTGGTTAAGTTTTGTTGGAACACTTAAGGTGCATTCCTACTCACTGTTCAAAAACTAGGCCGATTCAGCGATTACTAGGCCGATTAATCGCTACTAGGTGCCTAACCGTGTCGATTACCATTAATCGCTTGTGTTAATCCTTTAGCCCGATTAATCACACCGAAAATCCGATTACTAGGTATGTTCTCGATTAGCTACTACATTTGGTTGAAAAAGTTACGAAATTTTCAATAGTACAGATGCTATCCCTCCCCAATAGAGTAGGTTTTGTGAATCTCCCATTTGATTGCAGCCTCCAGCAGCTCGATTTCCACTGTCGTCAACTAGTTCCTTGCCCTCCCAGACTAGTTACTCGTAGTTGTCCAGACCTAGATACAAGAGCTCGACCACCTTGAGGAGCTCGTGCAGGAGCTCGAGGACGCCTTCAATAGGTTAGGTGGTTGAGGTGTAAGATGGGTCGTACCCTAGGTAGCTGGTGGGAAAAGATAAACTTCGGAGATGAGAGGAGAAGAAGTGGAAGGAAGGAATGCGGCTTCGGCTAGTGGATCATGATTCGCGCGTGACCTTAAAGATTAGGTCACGGAGGAGAAGCGTACATGTTTTTATGGAATTTTAGGCTCTAAAGAAGTAGGGCCAGACATATAGAGACTCATATACTATTATTTTTCTTATATAAACTGTTTTCTAAGTGTTACTTTGTGTAATTTGCACCGATTAATAGCCGACAGATTAAATCAGTTAATCGTCCGAATTCCGATTAATCGCTACTCCCAAGCCGACCGAGCAGTTAACGATTACCGATTTTCTTAACATTGTTCCTACTACTGCAAAATAATTCTTCCAAAATGCTGACCACTTTTAGAAACATGAAAAAACAATGGGAAAGACAAATGGTTTGGTTTATGGTCAAACCTGTTTGCAAATTGCAATTGTGTAGACATCTTAGGAACTCTCTCTCATCTGGTGGAATACCCCTGTGTGATCTCAAGTATTTTGTGAGGGATGGCTTGTCAACCATGGCGTGGTTATGCTCTGCAATGAAATAGGTCACCTCCCACTTGTTGTTTATTAGCTTCACAAACATTCTAGCACGACAACTTGTCTGCTTGATAGTTTCTCTCTTGCGCTTAACCGCTAATCTACTAGAGCTTCTTTTTGATGCTCCAGCTTCGTCATCTTCATCATGTCCTTCTGAATTTTCTTCATCCATCTGTACTTGGGCTCACCTCTTCAATAATGTTCATCCTTTCCCTCTGCAACTCATCATCTGTTTTAGGTTTGCGGAATTTGTTGCATACAAAGCTGCTTGCTTCTCCGGTGTGCACTGTATGTCCGTTCCTTTGGGATGTGTGAGACTTAAGCGAGAAACCCAATTTCGCTGCATAAGCATTATAATGTACTCTTGCTGCTTCGACAGTATCAAACCGCATACCAAGAAATGGTTCTGTTGGGGTGGAAAGAACTTCATGCATGCCAGCTATGTCATCTTCACCATCTTCAAACTCTGGATAAGTGGTAGATTCTGTAGGCATTGTAGTAGTCGGGATGCTGTTGTTCCCAACATTGCGTGAATCTGTATTGTTATGCGGGCCTCTACCGCTGTGGTCATTTGAACCACCACCAACTTCCTGGTCGCTGCCTATCGGGTCTGGAGATTCTTCAACAATCTCCGCTGGTGGAGCTTGAGTGCAAAAAGGAGGATCCATGTCAATGTCATCGACCTCTGTTGGACTTGCATTCAGATCGAATCCTGACATCTGTTAACATGAAAAAGCTCGTTACTTTTTTTGTTATTTGTTGCACTGATCCATAATAAGTTTGTACCAAGCCAACTAAATGAACAACTATTTTCAAACATAGCATATTGGGTTGGCGCTAATCATGTTTTCATATAAGAAAGCAGCTTTTATACAAAAAGCAGGAACTACCTAAAATATACTGATTTCATCGTTTAAGTTGCATTTTTAATTTGTTTAATTTCTAAACTGACAAATTCATTTTTGTAACTATGCAGGTTTTTAATCAAAATGCTCTAGTAGTACAAAAGAGGCATCAGCATATCAATGCCAAGAAAGGGAAAACATTCTGCGGCTGAATCGCTACGCCTTTTATGTTTCGTATAAAACAAGAACAAATATAGTTGTTTTTATGTGGACTGTTGTTTCCGAATCGCCCCTACTAGTCAGCAGATTTGTATTTTCCCTGACCAAAGAACTGGTGTTTTTCCAAACCTTTTTGTCGTTCTTTTTCCTGCAAACCGTACTATCTACTATGATGTCTTTTTTTTTTGTCTTTTTACTATGATGTTACTATGCAAATGAAAACTATGGTTATATCTGTGCCACAGGTATGGTTTTCTCTCTCACATTAATTGTGCCACAGTTCATCTGTTTTTAAATTCAAACCTAGTTTGGGGTACAAAGTATACCAGAATGTTTGCTTTTGTAGTTTGAAATCAGCCTAGACATATAATGGAAAAAGAAAACTAGGTTTCATCTGCAAGTGCTCATGAAAATACCATAGTTGGTTGGGTAGAACAGAAACCAACTATGTTGATTTTGTTTTCCAAGCCATATTTTTCTACAGATTTTCATGAAATCATAGATCTTACTGTATAGAACAGAACCAAACAGATTTTGTAGGACAGGAAAAAGGAACCAAGTTTTTGCATGTTGATTTTCTGTTGCAAGACAGATATGTGCTGATGAAAAAGTTAGGCCTTTCTGTACAGAAGATAAAAACACAGATCTGGGCGAAAAATAAACCAAATCTGTATGTTGATCTTCTGTTAAACATGTATCTGTAGCTGTTCATCCTGATGAAAAGTTAGGCCTTTTTGTACAGAATAGAAACCACACAGATCTGGGGAAAGGGGGGAAGAGGATAGGGGTTGGTACAGATCTGGATGGTTCAGGCCAACCAAGTTCATGCTGCTGAAAAAATAGTCAAGGAGAATAGGGTTTTACCTTCTGCTGGGTGGGGAAAGAAGGTTTTTCAGCTGTTGTGTAGTTGCACTGAGCTCTCTGTACGATTTCTGGAGGAGGAAGAATCAGATCTGGAGGAGGAAGAAGGAGAAAGGCAGGAGGAGCAAGAGATGAGTTCTTGGACAGCAAAAGAAGGAGATCTGTTCGGTTTGTATTGTGGTTTTCGTCTGTACAACAATTGGAGGCTGGCACAGATATAGCATTGGTCCTCCTTCCCTTTTTGACTAGATGTACTGCCTGTCCTTTCTGTTTTTGTTTGTCCTTTTCTGTTTTTGTCTGGTAACGACTGGTGGGAGGAGGGAAACAATTCGGATGCTGGCCCAGACCAAACAGCACTCGAGTGCTGGGCCGGACCAACCAGCACTCGGATGCTGGGCCGGACCAACCAGCACTCGGATGCTGGGCCGGACTAACCAGCACCGGATGCTGGCTAGCAACGTCCTTCTTTCTTTTTTGCGGGGTAGTCTAAAGAATCTCCCGAACTATTGCTAACGTGCGCGTCGATTTATGCTAGTGCTCGTTTAAAAGAAGTTGCGAGTTTCCGCATTGCTTGGTTAGGTATTCCTTATTGGAGTCGGAGTTTCCGCCAGGAATTCTCGTTTTCCTTAGATGGAACTGCGATCGGCGCGCCGCCTAAGGCGCTCGCCGCCACCGCCGCCGCATGGAGCTACCTCCGGGCGTCTTCCGCGGTCTTCTGACCGCATCAGCGCTCTCTCCGACGACATGATCCTTCTGATCCTCTCGCGCCTCGGCAGCGTCCGCGCCGCCGCGCGCACGGGCCTCCTCTCGCGACGGTGGCGCGGCCTGTGGACCCGCCTCACCGATCTTGTCTTCTGCGGCGATGTATCTGACAAGATCGAAGCGGCGCTCACCGGCTTCTCCGCCTCACCCGTGGTATCTTCCATCGAGATCCGCTTCCCGAGAACACGTGACCCGAGCTCGTTGCTGCGCGCGGCGACGCTGCTCTCACCGGCGGAGCTAGTGTTCGTCCTCAAGAACGAGGAGCAGTTTATTTGGCCACTATACAGAAGCCCTGTTGCCGACGTTGTTCTGCCTAGTTTCCATCGCGTCACGTCGATTGAGCTAGACGTTGGGCTGCTCAGCATCGGCCCACCGCCGGCTGCCGGCGAGTTTCCCGCGCTCGAGAAGATGTCCCTCGCTGGCTACATCCGCGACCTCGGCACATTGCTCAGCCGCTGCCCGCGCCTCCGGGTGCTCGGCGTCACCTTCCGCGATGCCAATGATCCCAGCTCGCTCCATGCAGCGCTCGCGGAGCTCGAAACCGCGGTTGCAGAGTTTGGGCTCACGATGTCCCTCCTCGCCATCGAAAGTCGCCGGATTTACGTTGTCAACGCCGCTGGTTTCGGTCCCCTTCTCCGCGCCATGGCGAGGCTATCACCCCGGAAGCTTATGATCACTCAGAAATTTGGCGGTCACGAATATGGCAGGGATGAATTTCGCGGACATATCGAAGCCGATCTGCCCTGTTTCCACTCTGCTACGTCCATTGATATGGATTTACTCAGCACCGTCCGCTTCACATTACTGCCGGATGGCGAGTTCTCGGCGCTTGACACGCTGTCCCTGCCATGGCGTTGCAGCATTCCCGACCTCGACTCCTTGGTCAGACGCTGCCCGCGCTTACGTGTGCTCAAGGTGGCCTTGGCTACGGGTGATGTCACGGTCCATTCAGCGTCGTTGCAGGACCTCTCTGTCTATGGTAATATGGAATGTCGCCGCATAGACATCGTCGCGCATGTGCTTAAGAAATTGACGCTGATAGTCTGGACTCGTAGTCGTAGGGAACTCAGTGTGTCCATTTCAGCGCCAATGGTGGAGAAGGTCTTGTGGCAGCGCAGGTATACAACATCGGCTCTTATGTTTGGTTTTTGGCATCTCAAGTGGGCGAAACTAGATAACCGGCAAAAGGAAAACACCCCTGCGTGGATCCCTCGCGAGATGTCTGCTCTGTGGTTGGACATATCTTGGGCTGTTAAGGTATGCCAATTATCTGCGCCCATCCTATTCAATTTACCCACTGAACCCTAATTCGTTTTACCCCTTGTCATCTTGTTTTATATAGGGTCGAAATGGTCCAAGGCTAAACTTTGAAAAAGAGATGGAGAAACTTCTAATTACCAATTTCTCGCTGTTGGACCTAAGTCTCGATACATGTGGACATATTTTTGGAGCACTCGTATTGCTTATTCTTAGCATGCATCGGATTCGTGTCGCCACGGAAAAGCTGAAGATTTTCGTAAAGCGGGGGGACGAGGTAAATTTTCACCATGCTTAGTTATATATGTCTTACATGTGTACATGCCAGCAGAATCTAGTTTTCACACACGGTATATACTCTTATCTATTCTGGAGCTAGCATAAACAAGCAATCATATACTCCCTCCGTTCCTTTCTATAGTGCCTATAGATTTTTGGCATTTGTTTCAGAATATAAGGTTTTAGCTTAGCTTTTTTCAATTACCCCCTCCCCGTTCAGCTCCCAAATCGTTCAGCTCCCAAAATTGTTATGGTAAGTTAGGAAGATATGGATTTCCCAAATTTTACATTGATCTCAAATCGTTCAGCTAGGGGTCTTGTGTATAAAATACTCTTGCGCTAATTTCCGTGCCAAAAAACAATAGGCACTATAGAATGGAATAGAGGGAGTATTAAAATACTTGTCATTTTATTTTGAAGAGACAAGCATGCCCAAGAAATTGTCCTTGTGGTAAGCCCAAGGACTGGAGTAGTCAAAGTATCTCCTTGCCACATCTCAAAGAACTGGAAATTATTTGCTTCAATGGGGAGGATTACGGACAAGATTTTTTACGGCTTATATCTAAATGCTCGCCAATGCTGAAAAGAGTGACTGTCAAACTGGAAGATCCAGGTTGCGCCACTGAAATCTACAATATTTTCTCTGCGAATCCTTCGGTGAAATGCTATGTCTATTCCATGAATGGTTATTCCATCAATGGTGAACTGGTTCAGCAAGGTCAGCATACTCCGTGATGCCACAAAAAAATTTCGGATGAGGGAGATGCAAAATTGTACTATTTGTTATCCATGGCCTTGTACTGTTTTCTAACGAGGGAGATGCAACTACGTAATTGTTTTGGTAATGTGGAGTTATCAGAACTAAAAGTGATGCAATAAGTTGGAAGTTTTAGCTGTCGAAACTGATTTGTGTTTTATAGTTCTCATCAGAGCGTATTTCGTTAGTTTAGACTCATAAGCGGTGAGAGAAAACTCGTCTGCTGCCATTTGGTTATTCCAAATTCAGATACAGTTGTGTGCTTGTGCTACGCTGCACCAAGCATGAATTTCCCAGTTTCGCGATCGCATCAGAGCGTGGAGTGCAATTAAGTAACGAGATGTCCTGGTACCCACTACAGGATACGCCAAAGCCAACGCCGTCGCCGCCAACACCAACCCTTCTCAGTTTCAGCAGCAGCTCCGGTTCGTCGACGTGCTGGTCCAGTCCCTCACCGGCCAGCTGCAGAGCATGTACAACCTCGGAGCGCGCAAGGTGTTATTCCTGCCGGTGGGGAGTTGCCTGTTGGTTCTAAACCACTATATTGCTGTGGCTAGATGATACACACACGCACTAGAGACTAGGGAAAAACTCTTCACGAGAGTGACACAAGAAGCTGGGGCAATTTTCTCTTCTCTTATTGCTGCTACTTGGTGCTTTGATCAGGGATACAAAGGGTGCTATTTATAGTACTACAACATCACTAGCTAGTAGTGTGAATCAGCAGCTTTAGAGTCCAGCCGTAATTCACAACGTATCCTAAGCACTGCTACAATCTATGACTTACTATTACTAGTGCGGCAATGACCAACGTTCACACTCCATGTGTTTTGAGTGCTGCACATGCATGTGTATCACGCTGGTGCATGGTGCATGAGTTTATTCAACATTCACTCCCAAAGCTCATGCACTTACGGGAATCTTGATCATGCCAATCTTGGAACGCAGCTCCTCGAACTTGATCCGGCCGAGTGTTTTTGTCAAGATGTCGGCCAGCTGGTCCTCTGTTCTCACGTACTCCACTTCAGCCCGCCCGTCCTCTACGCACTTCCTGATGTAGTGGTATCTGGTTTCGATATGCTTACTGCGATCGTGGAAGACAGGATTTTTGCTGAGGGAGATCGTTGATTTCTTGTCGATGCGAAGCGTCACGCCACCAGGCGCAACCTTGTTCATGTCACCGAGAAGACGTGCGAGCCAAACTCCTTGGCACGCTGCTGTCGTGGCCACGACGTACTCTGCCTCGTAGGAAGACAGAGCGACGACCTTCTGCTTTTGTGACTGCCATGTGATGGGGTTCGATCCGAGGAAGAACAACACCCCCGTCGTGCTCTTCCGGTCATCGACGTCGCCGGCCATGTCACTGTCGCTGTACCCGATCAGCTTGGGATCGGTAGTCTTCCTCCCGTAGTGGCACCCGTAGGACCGTGTCCCAGCGATGTACCGGAGGACACACTTCACCGTGGACATGTGTTCAGTGGTGGGATTCTCCATGAAGCGGCTCACGTACCCAACAGCATATGCAATGTCAGGTCGTGTGTGCACGAGGTAGCGCAAGCTCCCGACAATACTCCGGTACAGAGTGGTGTCGGCGAGTGGCGCCGTGCTCTTCTTACTCAGCTTGAGGCGGCTCTCCATGGGAACAACAGACGAGTTGCAGTCTGCCATACCGCACTTCTCAAGTATCTTGAGTGCGTATGCTGACTGGTTGATGGTGATGCCCGTGCTGTCCTGGTGCACCTCGATGCCCAGATAGAAGGTGAGTAATCCGAGGTCGCTCATCTTGAATGAGCTTGCCATCTCGTCCTTGAACCGGCTGATTTCCTTGTTGTCGTTGCCGGTGATGATCAGATCGTCGATGTACACGCCGACAAGCAACCGTGAGGTGCCGTCACCGCGCGCGTACATCGCCTGCTCGGACGGACAGCGCATGAAGCCGAGCGAGGTAAGTCTCGCGTCTAGCTTTGCGTTCCAGGCACGTGGGGCCTGTTTCAGGCCGTACAATGCCTTTTGGAGGCGGAGCACCTTATGCTCCTGTCCGGCCACCTTGAAGCCGGGAGGTTGGTCGACGTAGACCTCCTTGTTGAGGTCACCGTTGAGGAAGGCGGTCTTGACATCCATGTGATGGACCGCCCAGTCTTCCTGCCCTGCGAGTGCGAGCAAGAGGCGCTCTGACTCAAGGCGAGCAACAGGAGCGAAGACCTCATCGTAGTCGACTCCATAGCGTTGCACGTAGCCTTTCGCGACAAGGCGCGCCTTGTGCTTGATGATAGCGCCGCGCTCGTCGCGCTTGACCTTGAAGACCCACTTCAGGCCGATTGGGCGATGGCCGGAAGGGAGGTCAACAAGGCGCCAAGTGTTGTTGTCCTCGATGGATGCCATCTCCTCGAGCATGGCGCGCCGCCATGGCTCGCTCTGCTCTGCCTCGACGAACGTGGCGGGCTCATCGGCAGCTACGAATTGCAGCTCCTCTGGCTCGGGACTGAGAGCGGCACCAGCGTTGTTGATGTTGTCGAGGGTGCGGAAACGAAGAGGCTCGTCGCCATTGTCATGGCCATCCAGCGCGGCCATGGCTTCACTTGTCGGTGAGACGAAGCTAACACGCGCCATAGGAGCCGATGTTCTAGGCGTGCTCGGTGCGTCTGTTGGGGCGGAGTTCGGCAGTGCACTCCCGTCTTCTGGAGCTGGTGCGACGTGTGGGCCACACGGCACCTTGTAGGTGACGTACTCCACCGTGAAAGACTCACCGGAGTCCACCACTGGTTCATCACCGTCCTTGCTCCAGTTCCACCTTGCGGACTCCTCGAAGACCACATCACGGGTGACATAGGCATCCCAAATGGGCCTGCCAAAGATAGTACCCGGGGTTTAATGAAGGCCCACTACCCGAAGAATAAGAAGGTTCGAGAGCCCAAGATATATTAAGGAAAGTAGAGTTGTAATAGGAAGTGTTGTTTGTAATCTGGCGGGATGAGTTAGAAACCGTCCCGGACTCTGTAACTTGTACAAAACGAAACCCTCGTCTCCACCTCTTATATAAAGGGGGAGTCGAGGGACGAGAAGATCATCGAATCATTGTTCACAAACCCTAGTTTTCATAATCGTCGAGTACTTTCCGGCTGAAACCTTCGAGATCTACTTGCCCTCTACTTCTAACTAAACCCTAGCCTATAACCCGTAGGCATTGACAAGTTGATACCTTGTCAACGGGTGACATGGACGCGGTTGCCTACAGGGTCGTAGACCCGATAAGACTTCCCGCCGTCCTCGTAGCCGATGAAGACCATGGGCATGTTGCGGTCATCCAACTTCTTCAGGTTGGGCTTCACGACCTTCACATGTGCGACACACCCAAAGGTGCGGAAGAAGTGCACCGGCGGTCGCTCGCCGTGCCAGGCCTCGTAAGGCGTCTTGCCCTCCACAGACTTGGTCGGGGCACGGTTCAGGATGAAGACAGCCGTTGTGACCGCTTCTCCCCAAAACCTGCCCGACATTTGTGTAGCCTTCATCATACTCCGGGCCATCTGCACCACCGTTTGGTTGCGGCGCTCGATGACGCCGTTTTGTTGCGGGGAGTAGGGTGCGGTGAGGTGTCGTTGTATGCCACGGTCGGTGCAGTACTCGGAGAACTCGGTCGATGTGAACTCGCCGCCGCGATCGGTGCACAGCGTGCGCAGCTTGCGGCCGGTCTCCACCTCCACGCGAGCCTGAAAACGCTTGATTGCCGTAGCTGCGTCATCCTTGGCACCGAGAAGCACCAGCCACATGTACCGTGTGAGGTCGTCGACGAGGAGGAGGAAGTATTTCTTCCCTCCGGGTGTGGCAGGTGTGATCGTGCCACAAAGATCACCATGCACCAAGTCGAGGCGGTGCTCGGCTCTGTACTTTGCCTTCGCCGGGAAAGGAGAGCGCCGCTGCTTGCCGACCAGGCAGCTGTCGCAAAGCTGGTCGACCTGGTCGATCTGCGGCAAACCACGAACCATCCCATTTTGCGCAAGTTTACGCAGTGCATGGAAATTCAAATGGCCATACCTTGCATGCCACCGCCATGCAGTGTCGCTGCCTACGCATGCGGAGAGGCACACAGGTTGTGCCACTGTGAGCTTGAACAGGTACAAGCGGTTTGATGCACGCTTGACCGATGCAAGGATGCGTCGTTGGCGGTCGCGGACCATCAAGATGCCATTCTCGATGAGAGTCTGGCAGCCGACCTCGTCGAGTTGCCCGAGACTCACGATGCTTGATTTTAGACGAGGGATGAAGTAGACGTCTGTGAGCGCCCGATGGCCACCGTCGCGGTCGCTGAAGATGACGGTGCCTCGACCCTTGATGTCAACGACAGAGCCGTCGCCGAACTTGACCGTTCCAGACACGCGCTTGTCTAGCTCGGTGAAGCAAGCGGCGTGCCCAGTCATGTGGTTCGTAGCACCGGTGTCCAGGTACCAGCGCTCATCGCACTCGCCGTCCGTCTTGCCGAGGTGAGCCTCAGCGCGCTCCTCGTTCAACTCCACCAAGGTGTTGGTCGTGTCGTGGGTGACACCCAGCTCACAGACCTGCGCCATTAGGAGGCCCGGGTCCTCATCCTCTTCGGCCTGAACGAGGTTGGCTTCGCCCTCGTCGCGCAGCCGTTTCCGGCACTCGTGTGCCCAGTGGCCCTTCTTGCCACAGTAGCGGCACTTGTCGTCCTTTGCGGCTTTCGACGTGGAGCCGTTCCGGGCATTGCCGCAACTCCCGCTAGGCTTGTATTTGCCGTTGCGTGGGTCGGGGCTGCGTCTGGGACCACGTGCTTGCTTGCCGTAGTTTGACGCTCCGCTTTGCGCTCGCTTGGAGCGTGCGAGCCACTCTAGCTCCCTGAGCAGCAGCTGGCCGCCGGAGCCTGTGTTGTTGTCGACGTCGTTCCTCTCCTCGACCACCTTGAGCCGACCTGTCAGGTCCTCGATGGTCATGGTCTCGAGGTCGAGCAACGTCTCGATGGCGCATGCCATCTGGCTGTACTTCTTGGGCACCACGGCCAAGAACTTCAGCACCACCTTGTCCTCGGGAATATTATCACCGAGGTTGGCTAGTGCGCTCACTAGGCCGGTGAGGCGCATTGAGAATGCGTCGACGCCCTCACCGTCCTTGAACTGCAGCGCCTCGTACTGCTTGCGAAGGGACTGCGCCTTCGCCTTCCGGACACGGTCGCTGCCGACGTGAATCGCCTTCAGCGTGTCCCAGGCTTCCTTCGCCGTGGCCTTGACGCCCAGCGTCGAGATCATGTTCGGCGGGACGGCGCAGAGCAGCGCCTCCATCGCTTGACGGTCGAGCTCTCGCTCAGCCGTGCCTATCTCGATTGCCGACCACAGGCTGCGCGCCTCGAGCATGACCTGCATGAAGAGTGCTCAGTCTCCGTAGTTGGAGCGTGTGAGCGGAGGGAATTGTGTCGAGCCTGCCGCCCGTACCACTTTCTGCACTACCACCTGCGACGCCCGTGCTGAGTCGTCGAGCGTGGCAAGTGTTCCTGGTGGCGTGAGAGCAGCATGGTCTCCATTTCCTACCATGGTGGATCGCTAGACTCAACGCTCTGATACCAAATGTTGGTTCTAAACCACTATATTGCTGTGGCTAGATGATACACACACGCACTAGAGACTAGGGAAAAACTCTTCACGAGTGACACAAGAAGTTGGGGCAATTTTCTCTTTTCTTATTGCTCCTACTTGGTGCTTTGATCAGGGATCCAAGGGGTGCTATTTATAGTACTACAACATCACTAGCTAGTAGTGTGAATCAGCAGCTTTAGAGTCCAGCCGTAATTCACAACGTATCCTAAGCACTGCTACAATCTATGACTTACTATTACTAGTGCGGCAATGACCAACGTTCACACTCCATGTGTTTTGAGTGCTGCACATGCATGTGTATCACGCTGGTGCATGGTGCATGAGTTTATTCAACATTCCCGCCCGGCCTCGGCTTCTTGTGTCACTCGTGAAGAGTTTTTCCCTAGTCGTCTCTGCGGGAGCTGAGCTTCGGCAGGGACTGCAGCGCCGAGGAGAAAACCATGGCCGCGCGGTACAATGTGGCGGCCGAGGCCGTGATGAGCACGGTTTTGAATTTCGTCTGGAAAAATTAAATTTCATCTGAAATTCGCCTATTTCGTTTGGGCCTGGTATATGTACAGTCCGGTCAAATAAATTCAGCCTCTTTTGAATTTGCAGCCCGGCCCAAGGTCTAGAATAGCCCAGAGATAGCCCCGGAGGTATAAAAACTCGATCTGAGCCTTTACTAACCCTAATTTTCATTTTCCCCGCTCTCCACTCGTCTGTACGGCGGCTGCAGGCAACCCAAGCGAGGGAGGCGGGGCGGAGCCGCCTCCACCCATCACCATCCTTCTCCTCAAGCATCCACCACTCCCCAACCTTCTCCCCAATCCCCTCCCTCCCATCTGCTGCCATGGAACGTGAAGGCCTCAACAGCGGACGTGCGGCCGGTGACTGGGTCGGCGGTTGCTGCACCAAGGAGTGCGACCGGGTTGATGGAGCGCAGCCTGAAGCGGCCAGCGCAAGACACAAGCGCTGGCTTTGGAGCTGCACGTCCGAAGGCTGGGCAAGGTGAGAGTAAGATATTGTGATATAGTATACATGTACGATGCATGCTTACTTAGTGGTAGCTTAGATTTTGTAGCTAGCTTGTAGCTGCGTCAATAATTTCTTGTATAGTAGTGTAAGAATTGATCGGTCATGGCATATGTGGTCAGGCTACTTCTTATGATGGCATGAATGTATGCATCTGGCTGTTCATCCTAATTTTATACAGAATGTGCTAGCTTTTGTTGATAGATTTTATGTAGTATGCTCATGTGTTACAAAACATCGACTTTGTTTGCATCTTGTTTTCTAAGATAGATTTCCATGTTTTGTAGATAAAGTGCTTGCTTGTGTCGATAGTTTCACTTGATGAAATTTAACACTTGCAATTTATAGGTGATAGAAATGCACCCTTTTGTCATAGGGTGGGCACTGATGAAGCTAGAAGGAGGGGCAATGGCGACCTGAGCAATGAAGATGATGTTCTGATGATGAATGATTCACCAGCAACAGAGCCAGCTTGGAGAGGTTAATACTATGTCGATGATAAACTTGTTAGTTATGTCTACTCATGGTTTAGTCTGTTTACTCCTAGTTCTACTATCAAGTTTTGTTTTGATATAACCATGGATATTGAGTTAAAACTATGTTAGCTCTGTTTCTTCTTTCTTGTTATCTTTTAATGGATGTTATAATGCATTGCCGGTATTGCCGCCTAAAGAGTAGAGGAGGAGGTGCAACTTGCTTTAGGGAGCATCTTGGTGGTATACCAGGTGATGTTAGGGAGTGCCAAATGTTCCAAGAAATGTGTGTGCTGCAACGAGGAAGTCCCAGGATGAGGCAATGAGGAAGAAAAAAAAGGCAAATCGCTAGCTTTGTATTGAATGGGATATTATTGAAGGGATGTATCCTGGGCTGATAAATATTGAAGATGATGATGATAAGCACATTCAGATGTCACTTCGCGAGCAACTAAGAGGCAAGAATGTCTCACGTGCAATTTAGAGGAGGCTTGGGAGTGACAGTGTGTTCGTATGTCTTTTGGGAAGCGAAGTATCACACCATACTTCGACAAGGAATTATTAAGCAACAAAGTACCGATGCAACCAAACATCAACATTTCTTTGAATATTGAGTCAAAGGATGTACTTGGCCACACATGGTCAAGTTTTTTCAAGCAAATGAAATCGTTGGTCGGAAAGGTAATTGCTCATATTTTCGTGCTGCAATGAAGATCACTCAAAATCTTGGCCTAGCTCCTATTCCAACTTGAAAAGATATTGATGAAAAATATTTGGACAAGAATTATGAAAAAGCGGGAGAGTAGCTGGAGATTTTCAAACAAGATTGGAAGAACAATGGTGTAACTATGATGTGTGGCTCACAGACCAGGCCTACTATTATGATTCTTATCAATTTCATGGTGTATTCCAATATGTGGATGTTCTTCCATAAATCTGTTGATGCTTCTGGTCATACTCAAAATTCTGGCAAGTTTCCTCTGCTCGAAATTATTTTTCTTGATCAATTATGTTTATTTATGCCTTATTATGTTTTCACTGGATATCATGATGCATCTGGATTTGAAAATGTGTTAATGTATTTCTTATTCATGGTTAATTATGTACATTTTTTTTCAACTTGTCAAAATAATTCTATTTTATTTGTGTTTAATTATAGTACAAAATTTCTTTATAAATATATCAAAAAGGTTTTTGTTGAATAGATAGGTCATGAAAATGTGGTTCAAATTGTAACTGATAATGGGTCAAATTACTAGAAAGTTTGTTCAACTCTTGTAGAAGAACCGGAGTACAATCATATTGTATGGCAGGCATGTGTTGCCCACATAGTTAACCTTGTGTTGAAGGACATAGCCAAGTTTCGTGAGGTTGATGTGACAGTTAAAAGTGCAAAGCAAAATCTGTAGGTTTTCATAATTATAATAACCTAATGATAGCATGAATATGATGTTGGTGGTGAACTGATAAAACTGAATACCACTCGGTTTGGAACTGTTTTCATGTTCCTTGAGAGTTATCATCAAAAAGATCAATTTAGGGAATGGATGGTATCTGATGATTAGAAGGAAAGTATTTGGAAGGATAGTCTTGATTGTCTTTGTTGAAGAGTTACTATCTAGTAATATGTGGTGGCAGCCTATAAATCCCTTAGGTATGCTAATACGCAAAAAAATGCACTCTAGTTGGTTTAAGAAGATTATGATGATCGTCACATAAAACATGGATGCTCATCTTGGTGGTGGGTCACGGATGTTCAAAAGATTCATGGGCAAGGTTTTTTCGAGGATACTCGCGATGCAAAAAAATACACACTAATGGTTGCACGTATTTACAAGACTAATGAAACTGATAGTGTTTTGGTTTTCTTATGGTTTTTAACTTAGTCTTTTCTTATGCGGCTGCAGTCCATGATTCTTACACTCATTACCAAGTCAACTTGAGCAATATTGCAGAATATGTTTCTGCACTAGCAAATGCCATTGAGAAGATAGGAGACCCTAAGAGTACTGTTTTGGCTATAAGTGAAATCAACACTTACTCGGAATGGCGTGGGAGTGTGTCCAAAGGTTGGCATGCTCTTCTGCCAAACAATATGGCACAAAATAAGTAATGCTACCTACATTAATTCTCCTATTTCTCATTATTTTCACTCTGGTTTAACCATGTAGCGAGTGGTGGTTTCAATTTGGATGGGAAGTTCCTAATCTGCAGAAACGTGCTTTGGGAATTGTTTCACAATGTGTGTCCTCAAGTATATGTTTCACTCCAATTCCTCTCGTAGCCACTTGAGGACAAACACCGTGAAACAATTCTCAATGCACACTTCTGCAGATTAGGAACTTCCCCCTCCAAATTGGAACCACCACTAGGCTACATGGTTAAAACAGATTTAAAATAATGAGAAATAGGAGAATTGATGTAATAGAGCTAACACACATATACATATAAGTAACATTACTTACTTGTGCCATATTTTCTGCAGTAGAGCGTGCCAACCTTTGGCCAAACCTCCCACGACGTTCTCTTTAAGTGCTGATTTCACTTATAGCCAAAACAACATTCTGAGGGTCTCATATCTTCTGAATGGCATTTCTTAGTGCGGAAGCATATTCTGTAGTGTTGCTAAAGTTGACCTAATAATAAGTGCAAGAATCAAGGACGACAACTGCCTAAGAAAAGACCAAGTTAAAAACCATAAGAAAAAATCAAGACACTATTTGTTTCGTTAGTATTGTAAATACCCGCAACCATTAGTGTGTCTTTTTTGCATCGTGAGCATCCTCGAATAAACCTTGTCCATGACTCTTAGGAACATCCGTGACCCACCACCAAGATGAGCATCCATATTTTGTATGGCAATCATCATATCTTCTTAAACTCAGCTAGAGTGCATTTTTTGCGTATCAACATACCGAATGGATTTATAGAGTAGCTCCAACAAAGTAAGAACCCACTCTAAGGCTGACCACCACATATTAATAGATAGTAACTTCTTAACCAAGACATACTCAGCATTAATCTTTATTTTGATGATAACTCTCAAAGAACATGAAAACAGTTCCAAACAGGTGGCATTCGGTTTTATCATTTCACCACAAACATTATTTTTCATGCTATCATGTAGGTTATTATGATTATGAAAAACCTACAGGTTTTCTTCACACTTTTAGCTATCACATCAACCTCACGAAACTTGGATATGTACTTTAGCCTGTGGGCAACACATGACTGCCATACGAATGATTGTACTCGGGTTCTTCTACACGATTTATACAAGCTTTCTTGTAATTTGATCTATTGCCAGTTACTATTTGAACCACATTTTCATGACCTATCTCTTCAACAAAAACCTTTTTTGATATGTATATAAAGAAATTCTACAATATAATTAAACATAAATAAAACAGAAATACTTTCACAAGTTTGAACCAAAAATAATAATAATGTACAGAATTAACCATGAATAAGAAAGACATTAACAGATTTTAGATATAGATGCATCATGATATCCACTGAAAAATAGTAAGGCATAAATAAACAGAATTGGTCAAGAGAAATAATTTCGAGCACAAGAAACTAACCAGAATTTTGAGTATGACCAGAAGCATCAACAGAGTTATGGAAGAACATCCGCGCATTGCAATACACCATGAAATTGCACTACTAGAAAAATCCTTATTAGTGGCACACTAGTTTTGCTATCAATATTGCACCTAGGTGCGCCACTACTATAACGCCACATCTAACTGTTAGCAGTGGTGCACCAGTGGTGCGCCATTGGTAATCCAGATAGCAGTGGCGCGCCACCTAGTGCAGCTAACCTACAGGTGCGACACTGCTATATGGTTGTGGTGCGCCACTGCGCAAAGAAGTGGTGCGCCACTGGTAAAAAAATGAAATTTGGATCTGGATCTAGATCTGGATTTTTTTATTTTTTTTGGGTTTTGTTTTCGATTTTCGTTCTAGTATGCATCTTGTTACGTTCTTTGTGACGTGAAGATCCACTTGCATCTGAAGAAGAGGAAGGAAGGAGAGGATGAGGAGGAGGAGGATGAGGAGGAGGGGGAGAGGAGTGTAGGAGGAGGAAGAGGTGGCTGGAGTTGGACAAGGAGTGGAGGAGGAGGAGGTGGCCGCAGTTGGAGAAGGAGTGGAGGTGGAGGAGGAGGAGGGGCGGAGTTCGAGGAGGAGGGAGTGGAAGAGGAGGCTGGAGTGGAGGAGGATGCCGGATTTTGTCGAGGAGGAGGCCGGAGTGGAGGGGGAAGTGGAGGAGGAGGAGGAGGTTCCCGGAGTTGAAGGAGGAGGAGGAGGGAGTGGAGGAGTAGTGGAGGAGAATGAGAGAAACAGGAGAGGGTGGAGGAAATGTGTGGAGGAGGGAAGAGGGTGGGGATAAGGGTAAGTGGCTGGCCAAGGCATCTCAAATTTCATGGGCGGGAAGTTAGCAGTGCTGCACCCCATGGCTTGGAGGGCCACTGCTATTTATTTTTTAAAATTTCTTCCCGAAATCAAAAACCTTAAAAAAGTCATGTTTCCTTTTCTTTTTTTGGAATCTAAAATTCTCTAAATGCTTCGAGGGGTTGAAATCGGATAAGAAATTTCGCGTAGATACATTTTCGTACAAAAAAGATTTTCATCGGAGGTCGTATGCAACCACAAATCCTGTTTTACTGATACATGACGCAATTTTGCGAAAAAAGTCGAAATCCATTTTTGTTAATTTCTCTTGCAACTAGATGACATAACACATGGGCATCTCGAAGAATTTTATTTTTTGAATTTTTAAAAGCTAGAAAGGCGATCCACGGGGGGAGGGGGCAGAAAATGTGGCACCCGCTTAGTAGTGGCGCACCATGCCATGGTGCGTCGTTGCTAAGGGGGTACCATATTTTCATCATTTTCAAAAATGGCCAGACTTACCAGTGGCGCACCACTGGTAAGCCTAGAAAGGGGGTGGACCAAGCAGTAAGTTAGCAGTGGCGCATTACTGGTCTAGTGCGCCACTGCTAACATGCCTACTAGTGGAGCACCACTTTTTGGTGCGCCACTGCTAGCATTCTACGGCTAGGAGTAGTGTTGATAAAATTCATAACATGAAATTGATAAAACTCATACCAGTAGGCCTGGTCCATGAGCCACACATCACAATTACACCATAGTTCTTCCAATCTTGCTTGAAAATTTTGAGACATTCTCCGGCTTCTTTATAATTCTTGTCCAAATATATGCCATCAATCTCTTTTCCAGTTGGAATAGGAGCTGGGGCAAGATTTTGAGTGATCTTCATTGCAGCACGAAAATATGGGCAATTAGCTTTCCGACCAACGATTTCATTTGCTCGAAAAAACTTCGCCCATGCTTGGCCAAGTACATCGTTTGATCTTTAGTTGCAGTGTTACTTTGTTGCTTGATAATTCCTTGTCGAAGTATGATGTGATACTTCGCTTCCTAAGAGACACACGAACACCACTACCACTCCCACGCTTCCTCCCAATTGCACGTGATAAATTCTTGTCTCTTAGTTGCTCCGGAAGTGACATCTGAATGTGCTCATCATCATCGTCTTCAATAATACCTCGTTCAGTATGAAGCTTGTGATTTTCCTTCTCTCTCTTCTTCCGCATTGCCTCATTCCGGCCTCCTTCATTGTAGCGCACATTTCTTGGAACGTTTGGGCATTCCCTGGCATGACCTGGTATACCACCAAGGTGCTCCCTAAAGCAGGTTTGTCGATCCTACGGATGTTGGATAGGTATGCAAGCTTCAGTGTTCAATCTATGGACTGAAGCAAGCATCTCAGAGTTAGCATATTCGCTTTGATGAGGTGAGCAAAGAATTTTGATTTGTAAATTTGAAAGAGTCTTGCATTTACAAGAAAGTGAGTGGGACCTTGGTAGCATTCCTACGTACTACTATATGTGGATGACATATTGCTGAGTGAGAATGATGTGAATTTTCTAAAGAGTGTGAAGGATTATTTGAATAGCAAATTTTCTATGAATGACATATGTGAAGCTTCTTATATATTAGGCATTAAAATCTATAGAGATAAATCGAAATGCTTAATAGCATCAAGTCAAAGTACGTATCTAGAGAAGATTCTGAAGAGGTTTAGAATAGATCAAGCCAAGAAGAGGTTCTTGCCTGTGCTAAAAGATACAAAACTGAGTGTGACTCAGAGTCCATCAACAGATGAGGATAGAGAGAGGATGATGTCTGATATCCCCTATGTTTCAGCCATAGACTCTGTCATGTATAACATGATGTGTACTCGGCCTGATGTGGTTGGTTTGACTAATCGTTTCCAGAGATATCCTAGATTGGAATACTGGAAAGTTGTTAAGAATATCCTAAAGTATCTTAAAAGAACTAAGGATATGTGTCCTATCTATGGAGGATGTGAAGAAAGGCTTGATGTAAAGGGTTACACCGATTCAAGCTTTGACACTGATCCAGACGATTAGAAGTCTCAATTGGGATATGTGTTTATGGTGAATGGAGGCACAGTGAGTTGGAGGAGCAAGAAGAAAGCCATAGTTGCTTAATCTACAATGGAATCGGAGTACATAGCTGGTTCAGATGCGGGGAATGAAGCTATTTGGTTGAGGAAGTTCGTCATCGAACTAGGTGTGTTCCCGAGTATGCATGACCATGTGGTTCTCTTCTGTGATAACACAAGCGCCATTGCAAATACAAAGGACCCAATGTCTCACTCAGTGGTCAAACACATTCCCCGGCGCTACCATGTGAAAGACAATATGTCCATGACAATGAAGCAAATGTTTGCAAAGTACATACGGATCTGAATGTTGTGGAGCCAGTGACAAAACTTCTACCACAAGCGAAGCATGATCGGCACTAAGAGTCTATGGTTGTTAGATTTTGGCGAATGTAAACTATTTTATTTGTATTCTAGTGCAAGTTGACACTATTTGATATGTGCCCTAGAGGAAAATAAATAAATATGTTTTATTGTCATATATAAGTAATGTTCATAATAAGTTTTATGTCATGCTATAAGTGTCAGAAACATTAGTACATTTGTGGTATGTAAACAAAACTAAGTCCCTAGTAAATAGTCCATTGATTAGTAGATGATCAAGATTTCCTGGTCATGGATATATATATATATATATATCCATGACCATATATATATATCGACGCGGATTTTCTAACTTGGGTGATAGCTGTGCATAGGCTTAGGATCGTCCGATATTATCTTGTGATTCGCGTTTCCGTTATCATCCGTTAGTCATCCCCGTCTGTGCCAGCAAAAGAAACTGCAGAAAAAATTCAGTCCATGCAGCTAGGTGGAGCCCCCCACGTGTGTTTGTCAGAAGACCCACCGTCGCGTGTGTGTCCCAATGTCCATGCAAGATCCATTCTCTTATTTACATATTCAAGAGTACTACTTGGATCATAGCAATGAACTATCCGCCAGTAATTGGTGGCACTTGGAGAGTAATTATTCGAAATCTACATGAATCTTAATACGTGGATTGACAGGGAAGGTGAAACACACAAAATAATTACAAGGCATCTGCTTGGTATGAGCGGCAATAATTTTGTTTCATGCTTTACATATTTCCATGAAAGGATTGAACGCAGAAAAAAAATCTCTGCAGTTGAAATTGTCCATGAAACCTTTCCATCATAATATTGATAATGGACAAGGTAGTTCTTACTCAAACCACAAACAACCGATTTCTCCGAAAATCAGTCTCTAAATTTGTGTGTATCGACATATATGTAAAATCTATAGTCTGTATGCCGAAATCTATAGTCTGTATGCCGAAGCTGGCTCTCCTGATGATCTCCGCTGCGTTCCCCAGCACGCCCTTCTCCACGCCCACCACCGTCGCCTCGCTCCGCCCCGCCACCGCCATTACCTCGTATAGGTAAGATAGAGTTAACACGGTCCTGACTAAAGAGAGCAACAACAATCCTTTGTTGAAAGAGGTATCAGGGCCCGCATCAAATCAAAGAGACGTCCAGGAACATCACAAAATTCATCTCTAAAAATGTCTGAAATGTCCAAGACCCACCGAATCAGGGAGACGGAAGCCGCAACTCCCCAGGCGCAGGCGAATTAGGCAACCGCGCCTCGAGAGCAGCGCTCGATCCGCACAAAATCTTGGGACGCCGCCACCAGATAAACCAAAGCCACCAAACAAGAAAGAGAGGGGATCCAACTACAAATCACACGGATGGCGAGAAGAATTTGGCAAGAACAAGAATATAAAAAAAATTGAGATTCCTTAATTTCGGAGATCATAACAAAAATTGTATCTTGGGTATGATTTATTTCGAGATTTCTTGAACAAAAGACAGAACTTGACCAATGAGGAGAAATTTCAGTGCGAAGGAGAGACAGCCTCCAGGCAAATCTAATCTCTACATTGAAATTTCAGTATGGAGAGGAGAAATTTCAGTACGAGGGAGAGACAGCCTCCAGGAAAATCTAATCCCTATATTGAAATTTCAGTATGGAGGAGGCAGCCTGCAGGCTAATTATTAGTCCCTACAAAAATTCGGAAAGAAGAAAAGATGAGATCCCAAGGACACCAGAGTACCAGACCCACTGTTCTCTCATTTTTTCCTTTATTTACAAATGAACACTGGATCTGGATCGAGAACAAAACATGCACAACAGATCAACATAAGTTGACATCGAAGTCTGAAAAATCAACATCAACCTGAATCGCTTAAATAGTGAAGCAAAATACAGATCGTAGAGAGGAGGTGAAGCCAATCTAGATAGAATAAAATGGAAAACACAAATCAAGTCCCTGGGAAAAGCAACCAAAGGAAACATGGCCCAGCCATGGCGACCGACCGCGAGACCTGCAGAAGCACGACACCATCTACAATAAATTTATTCAAATGAACTTGGAATCTGGATCGAACCCCATGTACAAGAAAATCAACATAGACCTGATTCACTCAAACGGTGAGGCAAAATCCAGATTGCCATAAGGAGGTGAAGCAAATCCAGATAAAAACGGAAATCACAAATCGAGTCTCCGGGAAAAAGCAATCGAAGGAATCTTCACCAGCCACGGTGGTTGCCTCCTCACGGACGCGGCCTGTGAGAGGCTGTGGCGGCCGGACGCGAGGAGGAACTGCAGCTCCAGATCAAAAAAGAAATCACAAAACGAGAGAGAGATGGGGATACGGGATCTAGGATATGATTGGCGCGCCGGGCTTGATCACGGTGCGGATGGGGGGGCTGGTGTGCCGGCTCGTCATCCCTCCCCTGTGGATGCCAACTCGCGAGGGGGCTCGAGCTGGGGAGCTTCCGATACGGCTGGAAGCAGCCGGCTCGCGGGAAATCATGAGGAGCGGGGGAGCCCGGTCGGCGGCATGGATTTGGGGGAGCGGCAGGGCGGGGTTGGGGACGAGCGGGAAGGAGACAACGGCTCGGATGCGGTGCTGCCGCTAGGGGAAGGAGGCGGCGCGGAGTGCGGGCACACGTCGGGGAAGGAGGCCGAGCGGTGGGCTGATTTTTTTTATTATAAGACACGGATGGTGAGGGAACGCCGGCGACACGAGCGCTTGGTCGATGTGGGGATTGGGGTTGGTAGTGGTGCGGTGGTGGTGGTATCACGTGGGGTCGTGGGGAAAAGGACGGGCGAGGGAGGAGAGTGCGGGTGGTTGGTGGTGGGTTTCAGCGAGGCGCGGAAGAAAACTCGGCTCACGGCGTCAGTTTAGATGAAGGGTGGAAAACGTCCTATATTCTGATCCAACGGCAGAATAAGGGTGCACAGCTAGACATGTGAGTAGGTGGCTATTTCCCATATATATATATATATATATATATATATATAGGTGCTCCAAGGAGCCTGGGCACCACGATCAATAGCCGTTGGATCGCTTTAGAAATCCCGCAAGAGATGTCAGGTATTTCGGTATAGTATTCGGGTCTCACCCGTTATGGTGTTTTATTTCAGGCAACAGTAGACTATAGTTGATATGTTTCCTTGTTATTTCGGTATGAAATGTTTCCATACATGACACTACGTATCAAAGTTTTAATAGTTTCCTAAACAAAGCTTTCCTCTTATTTCATTTCCACCTATTCATGCATGCTTAAATAATGGTTTGGATTAAAATGTAGCTGGCTGTGTAGACACCGCATCCGGCCGGCCGACAGAGGTGACGAAGAGCACCTGAAGCTGGACACCAATGGCCATATGTTTCTAGTTCTATAAATTATTTGATCTCCTTATGCTTTGTAACTTTCTACCAAATCAGGTATGTATGATTGATTTCGGCAATTATTTCTTGAGAAAATCTTGCAGTTTATATAGTAATCCAGACCATTTTTTCCATCTCAGATCTTAGAGATATGCTTGTTATTGAATCGATTTGGCTGGTTCATGTGGCAAGGTATGTTTCTGATTTTTCTCACCTCCCTCTGCTCTTATGGTGCACATTTCTTCTCTTCAACTCAGGTATGTGTACGTATTCCTTTTTTTTTTATCTCTCACCATGTTGCTTTTGGAGCAGTGCTGTTTGAAATCCCGGACGGCAGATTTTAGGTATGCACGTGTTTGAGATTTTCAATGGCTTAAATACGCTGATTTTATTCATTTCTTAATTACTCTCCTTGGGGAAGGCCTCTAACACTGCTAGAAATTTTGATTTAGGTATGAGGCGGCTCTGCTCCATCGAACCTGGCGCTCACCTCCGCCCAAGGCCACTGGTGATGTTCGCCGTCATCCGTTCTGCATGAAGTCCGTTTGCCGAGTGTCAATCTCTCACTCGTCTCTACCAGCCAGATCCTTACTTGATCTACTGGTCTGAGTTGCTTCCCAGGGAAGTTGTGTGCTATGTGTGTATGTGTGGGTTTGGAGATTCACGTATGGATGACTGGCAGATTCTTGTTTTTTAGAGAGATTGACGCGTGCCTGTTTCTTTTTTAGAGAGATTAATTTGATGTGCGCCGAGAGGACATATGGTTATGTACAAATACTTAGTTGCATGGATGTGTGGATGATGATCTATGTATATTTTTCTACTGCTTAGAAGATTTTTTATATTCTGGTTGCTGTCAGCAGATTTTATTTGACGACCGGAAAGATCATCAAGTAAATCATAATCCGGTAAGCACGAGCATAAGTAAATCTTGAGAAATGCTGATAGCTACTGACGAAGAAGAATCGTGCGTCACTAGATAATTTGGGGTATTAGACACGCACCGACCCTGAACAACTCACGAACTAATACCCTACCTACACATACATCATCTGTAGGTATTAGATACCTGAGAAAATATACCCACCGACGTAAACCTATGAACTAACATTTTAGAATTTTGTAGGTATGTCATATGTTAACCCAAAAAAAAAACGAAAACAATACAGCCAAGAAATATCAAATACCCATGTATTATTTGTACATAGCCAAAAAACACTTAGATATCATGCGTACTTTCTTACGGGTACATACCCATACAATTGTTAGGTATCATACCCTAAACCAATTACACATACATGCATACCTACGACTCATCTGTAGATGATATTGCTTGATGCCCACATACCTAAGCCTTTTGTCTACATGCATGGCACATATGTTTTTTCGGGTATATACACTCACAACAATTGGGTATCATATGCACATACCTAGGACTTCCGGCTCGATTTGTGAGACATTTTCAGTTTTACATCATATGTACTTCATTTACCCCCATTTTTTCTTGACATCTTAAAATGAAGTACTTGAACATCCAAGTACGGTTATCAAAACAAGGTACCACATACCCAACAATATTCACCAGGTACATGATGCGCCCAAAGACATTCACCGAGTACATACCCATTATGAACACCCACGTACCCATAAATATATACATGGAAATACGAATAGTTTTCAAGGTATCTAATACACCGCATAAAATATTTTTTACAAACTAAAAATAATAAAGATGAGTTACCTTTTGTATCGAAATATTTCATAGGTATCGGATACCCAAAGTCCGAAAATAAAAATGAATTGTGTATGTGCATAGTTTTTTTTTATAATTCCATATCTATAATACCCACATACAATACACAACTTCACACTTTCTTAGAGTTATTCACTGTAGATATGTGATACACATCGACAAGGCCGAGTAGCGTTTTATTATCATTTGTCGATTAGGTATCAGATACCCAGGTATGTCTCATCGGTATGTATCACATACCCAGGTATGAAATATATAATAAACTAGTGGTATAATACTCCGAAATATTTTCACATACCCAGAAAATATTGCAACTGTACGTATATCTCATTAATGTGTATCACATACCTAGGTATATTATACCCAATGTACATACCCAATGTATCACCTAGGTATATTACATACCTAGGTATATACCCAATGTTTTCCAACAGGGTATATGGCACACTTGTTGTCGCAAGTAAAATTAAAACTATATCGTATGTCTCATCGGTATGTATCACATACCCAGGTATGACATATACAATAAATTAGTGGTATAATACTCCGAAATATTTTCACATACCCAGAAAATATTGCAACTGTACGTATATCTCATTAGTGTGTATCACATACCAAAGAAATTGTTGACCCTGTGAAATTAAGTTTTCAGGCATGTACATACCCAAAAATGTCCAAGGTATGTCATATAAAAGAGAATGTACGGTACTACCAGGAATAAAAACACACATACCTAGAGAAAGTGCATGAAGCCCTTTTATTTGTAATTTAAAATAATAAGTATATTAAATAGAAAAATTATTTCTCATAAGGGGCATGTGAGATCACGTCCACAACATACCTAGATTGCGAATGCTAGTATTTACATGAGAGATATATGAGTACATGGCAATAATCATGGAGCATTAATATTCCAGCATTTGTACCCGGCCTGCATGCATGGCGTTGAAACAAACCTTCCATAGTTAAGTGCGCGAGCAGTTTCTATATATGAATCAATTAGCAATCTGCCCACTCTTTCCTAATTAATAGATGCTATCGGGTAAACCCATTAGCATTACATACCGTTAGAGAAGCACGTATCTGAATGCAATCAAATGGTTCACAGGTATGGAGCATGGGCACCATGGTGCCCCATTTGAGCTTCCTATATATATATATATATATATATATATATATATATATATATACATATATATATATATATATATATATATCAATTTATAATGGAGTCATGTCGAGGTTGGATGAATGACATGATGAACTCACACCCAAATAAAGGATTGCAATGTGATCCAGTCATAAAGTTTAGCATGGCGATAGTAGAAAAATGTTGTAAGCTAATCCTTAGACCGTGGTGCCATATCTAATCACTATCACTTGCTGCTTTGACAACATCAACCGTCACACCATAACAAGGTGATCATAAAGTGTTTCTCAAGTATTCCAAAGGGATGGATCAAGGCATATGTGTCAAGAGCGGGATTTGTCCATCCGCACGACGGATAGATACTCTAGGCTCACTCGGTGATATTACATCTATGAAGCTTGCAAGCATATGACTAGGTTACGGGATGTGATATCACGGGAACGAGTTGAATGTGTTTGGCGGCGACGAGACCGAACTAGGTATAGAGGATACCTAAGATCAAGTTTCGGAAAAACAAGGTATATATAATAAGACAAAGGGAATAGGAAACGACGTTGAGGTTCAAGCGATAAGGATATTTCGTGGAAAGCGTAGGAACCATTATGGTTTTCTAGAACCCCATAGTGGTCATTAATCGGAGAGGTGTCTCGATCATGTCTGTGCATTCCCAAACCCATAGGGTGGCACACTTAAGGGTATACGACGCATAGAGAATGATTCGGGGTCATCAGAGTAATAAGAGAGAACTCTGGAACTGTTCCGGGGAGATATCGGAAGAAGTTCTAGAGTCTATGAATTGTTCAGAGACTTAATAAATATGTTTTAGCATTTAATTAGTGGAAGTAAATATTAAAAGTGATTTATATAATTAGGTACCCCCTAATGTGCCACCGTGTGGCAGCCCACTAAGAGGGGCGCGCCAAGCCCCAAGGGGAGGAGGTGATGGTCGTTAGCCCACTTGGTCCGGCCCATCCCAAGCCCTAGCGCAGCCGACGGCTAGGGGGCGGCGCATGAGGTGGAGGCCCCTCCTCCCTTAACCCTATATAAAGAGATCCCTCTCTCTCCCCCATTCATCCCTCGGCTCATTGCCTCTCTCTCCATCTCTCCCTCACGTGTGGTTCCCAAGTTTTGGAATGAGAATACGCGTGAGACCTATCCACCATACGCATATCATCATGCTGCTGGAATCTCGGTTCGGATCTTCTACTTTCGCTGCTTCGCTGGACCGGAGCTAGGGGACGTCTGTACTTGTATAGAACTGTGGAGGTGCTGAAGTTGGAGCACTTAATCGTCTGTACTTCTACTCGATCTTGAGATCGACGTCGTTGTACATCTTCATCGACAACGTTCGTTTGGAACGTAACGCTTTCGGTCTTCAAGGGTATGAACATCGAATCCCTCCGTTACCTTACATCTGCATAAAATAGATCTTGGCTATGTTATTCTTTTGATAGGAAGAGTTGCTTGGGGACAATCAAGTTCTCCAGGAGGGGAAGGTGTAACGGCTACTGTTGTACACGCAAAAGAATCTCTAGCAGACCTCTCAAACTGCAGACGGTAAACACACGTTTACATGCCGCGGAAATGACAATTTGAGAGCCACAGGCCACGGAAATGACGATTTGAAGGCCAAAAACAGCCTCCGCAGACCAGACCCCGCATACACAAGCGGTATAATCACATATTTGGTAATATGCCGTTATACTAATTTCCTATGAGAGGTCTGGTCTACGCAAAACCGCAACAAAACTGCAAACTGAACCGTAAATTATGGTTTTGCATATTTTCAACATTTTCACAATATGCAATAGTTTTAAACAGCTAAGTTCACGTCAATCTACACGATTAGCCAGTGAAGACGTTGCATTACTACCAACCAAACCAAAAGAAGTCTCTGTGTCATCAAGCTGCCACCACCGCCACCACCGCTCGCCGAAGCATCACCACCACCACCACCACTTGCCGCCGCACGAGCTGTAGCCTCTGTAGCTGCACGAGCCAATGCCACTTTCCTCCTCCTTTCCAAGATATCCATCTCGCATACTCCCACCATTCTTTTGTGTAGTCATCCATGTTGATGGATCCATCATCATGATTTTGTTCTCAGCAATGAGTTCTACCATGGTGTGCTTCTCGCCCCTTTCACCTTCAGCGGCGCCGCCCCATCGATCAACACCGCAACCTCATGATCTTGTGTATCCTCGCACTCCTCGTTGGAGCCGTCGCCCACGCCAAGTTCGCCGTTCGCAAATATATATACTGACACTTTTTTGGCCGGATTTTTTACGGATTGGAGCAATACACCGAGTGTGCTAGAGATGCTCTAACAAAGTAAAAGGAGTAAGAGTCGGTGTGTGTTTGTCTATGTAGCTAGATGTGTGACCTGGGGTCCACATGTAAGCGTGGAGTGGAGCATAAGAAGGGGAAGAAAAAATGTAATGGGCAGAAATGATTAGAAACTGAATTCAGTCTCCTACCTTTCTTCTATTCTCTCGCTCTCTAGTAACGGCTGAATCCTTCCTTGTATCTTATGTTCAAATCCTTTTTTTTACAGGAAGAGGGGTCTAGAAGGATCCTGAAAGCTGCATCAATTCATCTTCGGTGGGTACAATTTTACACCAAGGGCCTTACAGATAAATAGAAATACAACACAACCTTGGAAATTGCACAAAGGACCCTATAAGAAAAACCAAAAATGCAATCGAGTCCTTGGTCCTCTCCACCGGAAATGAGACTCCATCGCCAGCCACCTTGTTGACTCCACCGGGGATGAACCACTTGGTGGCGAGAAGGCGTGGAGCATCGACGAGAATCTCTAGAATGGGCTTCCATCATGGAGGTTGAAGAAATGTCGCGCAGGCGTCTAGAGAGACTGCCGATTCGTTCACACATCATGGCGGCGGACATGGCCACCATGTGGTACTCTCCAAGCTGCATCAAGAACCTTCCCCGCCATCTTCTAGTTGCAGAGACTAGCACGCCGGTCCGCTTCCTCCCCTCGCCACCGAGGCTGGTCGGAGACAACTTCCGAGCACCAGGCACCAACCCACGACCTTATTAACAGAGACAGTGGCCCTCCCCTTTGCTCCCAGCTCCGACCAGTGGAGCATGAAACCCCATTGGAAGAACCCTAATCAGCTCCAGATCTAGCCTCCATGATCAGGAGCTCCGCTCGAAGCAACACGCATCAAGCTCACTAAAGCTAGACTATTCCTATGGTACTGCTTTACATGGGAGGGACCCGCACCCAACTCATCGTGGGCCTTCGCTGGAGAGGAGCGGGGAGGAGCCAAACGGCCCAAGATCTGGGGGTGAGCGAAGCAGCAAGGCATCACGCCCTGAATCATTCACCGGGCAAGGGGTGGTTACAGGGGGAGAGGGAGGGGAGGAAGGTGTCCGGCGGCGCTAGGGTTTGGGAAACACGAGTGCTCGTGTTTTTTTCGTTCGCTCTCCTTGTCCGTCCCATAATTCTTACTGTGGTTTAGTTCAAAAGAAAAACATGACAAGAATTATGAAACGTTTAAACTTTAATCCTGCAAACAGCTATGCATACACATTGGTCCATGATTATGTTCCGACGTTGAACGACATGCACATTGGTCCATGATTATGTTCATGTTTCGTTGGTCATAAACATGAGATGGTATAAAACTAATTTGTGACTAATTCTAAGTGAATTGAGAACTAAATTATTTATCAGTCAAATGATGTGATCCCATAATTTTATCGTGTGAACCATTTTTGTTTTTCTTTTGAAAGGGGGAAAACTCCAGCCTCTGCATCAATTGCTGCATGCGGCTTTATTTTATTGCATTATTATCATACTAAGTTACAACTAACTTGCAATTTAAATTTCTTAGTTGTAACTAAGATTTTCAGTTGTAAATTGGGTTGCAAAATCATGAGTAGTATATTTCTTTTATGTATGCGTTTTCCACCCCACAAAGTGGCGGGTATCAAGGTAACAGGTTTATGCAAGTTGCAAAGAGTAGAAGCTACCATATGTCAGATAATAAAGGCTTTAACTTTTCAATTGGTCCATCCTTTTAGTTACTCAAAAGTCGTTGGTCTGATCACTAACTAGTACACCTCTCAAATCCTACTGGAACGAAACGACTGGTTACAACGGGTATATTACAGCAACAGAGTTTCGAGAGAAGTTATGGTACATAGTTACATACATTGGGACATCTCAGATGACGGTCTCAGAGCTCATACTAAAATTACAATGGTAGCTAGGTAGGATGAAATGTTTGCTGGTCATGGCACTATCAAGGCTTAAAGATGCTGGAACAGCTCCGGCAGATGGGCGTTCGTGAGCTTGGTCCGTGTAGTCATCCCACGTTGCTTCTTCTTAGGCTTAGCCTTGGGTTTCACACCGTGGATCTGGGCTGCTGCTCGCCGTTTGGTGGTGTCGGTCATCGGCTTCATGCCGTTCTTCTGGAGCTCCTTTTCAATATCAACCATGTCACGTGGCAACTCAATCCCCCGAAACAGCTCCTTCAGGTCATCATCAATCTTGATTTTTGCTTTTGGATCATTGGGGTAAACCATGTCCTCCTGTGAATCAATGTTTGACAACAGCCAAACTTCCCCTGCTGCCTTCAAAGCCTACAGTCCAGCAATATGCGAGATTATAAATAAATTCACAAACTATAACAAATGTGAATACAAATTATGGCAATCAAGATTACCCAATTAAAAATCATATAAGGATAGAAATACATGAAGCCATTGTTTTAGTACTTCAATGGGTACTGCACCGATTTAACAAATTTTAAGGGCAACTGAACTCACTAAAATGGTACAGTACCTTGAGTTGAACAATACATTAGCAACAAGACCAAAAGAAACTCATGTGAAACTACTGTTATTTGTGGACACCTTTTGTTGTTATAGAATTTGCAGAACTGACTTGTGCCCACTCTTACAGAACTTCTTGGAAACTTCCAACATAAGTGAATATTCTCATGATGTATCTATGATGACGCTTGTAACTTCCTTGTCCAGAAGGACCATAATTTAGGTCTCTAGAAAGAAGTGCTTCTTTATTTTATTTATTATAGACTTATCCACTTAGATGAATAAATCATACTCTAGTATATCAATCTAGGTATGGGTGGCCACTAAGTGTGCTCAGTATGTTACTCTGAAGTCCAGGGTTAAAATGAGAAGTATTAAGCACCATTGGGTGAAACAACAAATATCCATGTAGCTTGGGAATATGGCAAGCTTTAGAGCACATGGCTGATTGATTCAAATATTTCACTAGTTGGGTACCATGCAGAACATTTAAGTACAAAATGGGATCCAAGAACCTCAAAGTATTAGTTCAGGAGAATTAGGATGACCTGCAAATCTTCTAGTACAGTTGGGTATGCATCCTTCACTTCCACAATAGCAAGACCCTCTCGGTGACCCCTTATCAAATCAAGTAGTTGATCTTTTCCCTTCAAATCATGCTTGGACTGCACAAGTGCAAACAGCCAACTAACAGAGAGATCTTCAAACTGATTTAACTTCAAAGAGCCAAAGAAGCCTATGGAGGTGACACATTTTTTATGTTAAAATGTTCAGTACTCATAATTAAAAGTATCTTCATCATCAATTACAAATTTATTAGACATGAAACATGAAGCACTAAAAGGATTCAAGCTAGGTACTTTGAGGTTATTCCTTTGAGTGCAAGCTGAAAACATAAATGTCAAGGACTAATCACCTTGTACGAAAAACGCCTCCCATCATAGTGTACTTTGAGGTTATTCCTCAGACTGTCAAAGACAGCCTTATTACCACTGATATCAACATAAGTTGCATCATTTATTTGCTCTGCACTAAACGCTTGTCTTGTCTGCAGTAAATATCAATTACATGAGTGAGAAACAGCAGGCAATATAAAGAAGGTTCAGATAATTCTCTTTGTGAAGACATTTATAACTTCTACCATTAAGACAGAGAATACTAATATATACAAAAGATAACCAGAGTAGATAATTATCATAAGAGTTCTTATTTGTGTTGTTGGTTTGAGCTTTGAAGTTCTTACATGTACCGACAGAATATATCCAGTCAGTCTATATAGTCCAACTTTAGTCACCAGGAAGGTGGAATCAATTATGAGCCTAAACTGTAAATAACCCTTGAGCTAGCAGTTGAAACCCTTGTGTGATGATAATTAATTCCACATGAAGAGTCATAACAATTATTGGTATATAAACTCAATTAGCAGAACACAGCTTTTTTTTAAATGTATTAACATGATCATTTGCAGGATCAATGGAAAAAACTGAAACACCTCAGCAGGGGATGACATTTGCCATCTTACGCTCGTAAGGAAAGTAAAGAAGGAAATAAGGCTGTAGCTTAGTCAGAAGTACCTTGTAAAGCAGTTCAATGACAAGCTTGATCTGTGCCCCGGCAGGAGATTTCCTAATCGAATGAATGTGTTGTAGCCTTTCTGTATCATTCGAAAATTTAATAGGATGTGCAGGCCTTGCTGGAGCAGATGGAGCATTAATCGGTGGGGCCCTGTGCTTTGGTTTTGTGGTCGAAGCATGGCTTGCGGCGATGCTGGCCAAAGATGACTGGCACCTCTCCTGCTGCTGCTTAAATTTGGAGAGGCTGTCCTTGAGATCCATCTAACAATGTCATGCTCAAAAGTAATAAGCGTGACAATCATGAGTACAAACAATTGAATAGAAGAACATAATCAACAGACTACTATGGTTCCTCTACAGTTAAGGAACTAGAAATAGGCTATCAAAAACCTGAAATATGGTCAGAGATGATACAATCTGAGTTGGTACGGGTACACTCTGGATGCTCCACCATAATGCAACTAGAAATGTAACATTGTTGTGGTTTACCTATTTGCACCAAATAATTGTTTATTAAGGCGTTGTAGTTCCGTTTCATTATCCGGTGATATGCAATGTAAGCTGCACTGGAGGTGAACACTGTCGTCCAGCGAAGCTAGAGGCGTTGACTATTGTGGTACTAGATTCACCTTCCATAGATTGACTAGTCAGGTCCAGCGCAGTGCAGGCCACCACAAGAACTGGAGGTGGAGAAGCCGGTCACACCTTCGATGTTCTTGTCGAGTGTAGGAGGAGAAATTTTCCTTGTTTTCTCATGTACCCCTTCATCGCCAATATTTTTTTGGTGAATTGCTTAATTCATCACCATCAGTTGCTTCTCGACACGGTTGAGACTCCAGGAGTAGGAGAAGATGTGCACGTGATGCCTGGCTGACGCGGACTGAGCAACAATGTAGCAGCAGAGGAGATGAAAAGAGGTACCATTGGTCGGTGGTCGAGAGAAAGGCCCACTTCACGCGTGAAAAAAAGCTTGGTAAAGTGGCAAAATTCATCTCTAGAAAAGCCAATCCACCCCCATCTTATGCAAAATCATGCTAATACACCATAGAAATGGAAGCTATCGTAGCATCGAAATGGCACACACACACAGGCCAGCATCACAAGCATCGCATCGCGTGTGCCCTCCAGAACTACGCTGAAACACCAACCTGGAGGGGTGAACCTAACGTTGGGCATGGGGTTTCAAATGAACCTCGCAAAATTGGAAATCGAGTGCTGTTAGCAATCTACCACGCGGAGGCAAAATCCTGAACAAATTGGATGAATTAGAGTGTTCATTCTACAAAGAAAGGTACGGATTAGATAGCACATATAGCAAAGAAAAGAACCAGGATAATATGCTCAGAACAAGTTAGGGTTCGTCAACACAAAATAAATTAACCCGACAACGGACTCACTCCCAGCAAGTCCTCTAGAGCGGATAAGGAGGGGAAGGCCTATGAGAGAAGAATACCTTCGGAAGCTGAGGCGTCGGGGCGTGCTTCGCAGAGAGTGAGAGAGAGAGGTGGCGCAGTGCGGTGGGCGGCGGTAGTAAGCGGAGAGGGGAGCGGCGCAGGGCCGGCGATGGGTTGAGTCCAACGGGCGTGGCGCTGACGATGAATTTGGGAATTAGGGCTTGGATGGCGAATCTAGGGTTGCTCGCATAGTTTTTTTTTCCTGTTTTTCGATTTGGCCTTGCTGATGAATACACGGTTGCAAATCTCAGTTGCAGCCGAAAAAATTCTAGTTGACTTATAAAATACACGAATCGCAATGTAAATTGGTTGATCGTGAACTTGACTTCGCACTATGAGCATATGGTCAAACCTTTAAAATAACGGATTTTTTTTTGAAACGATAAAATAACGGATTTTTACCGTCTCAATTGAAAAATGAGCCATTTTACATCCCGTAGAACTCGGTTGACCCGTATTTTTCTAAAGGCCACCGAGAAACTAAACGCGGGAAACTTTGTATGCCCTGCAAACTAGTCAACACTGCTAGTTGGGAAGTTTTCGATCTCACCAACACCATTCCATCGCTAGACTCACCGAATTCCAGCCATGGAGAGTCTTGCGTAGACATTGCTGCCGCCTCCAGCCACCACTGTCATCGTCAAGGACCTCCCCAAGGTGGCACAATGGCAGAAGCGTCGCTGACACGCATATGCCACACCTAGCTCCCGTGCGTACATGCGCTGCCGCTCAGCGCCTTGGCCGCTAGGCACAGCCCGCCGTACCTTCTTGGCCACAGCGCTTGGTCGAGCATGGACAAGAGGGGTGGCCAGGGGCCGGTGCACAGGCCAGTGGCCGTCACGACAGCACGGTGCCGGAGGCATGTGGGGGCGAGAGGTGGTTGAGTAGCGCAGTGGGAAAATGGGGAAAGCGGGAAAAAAAGTTGCTAACAGGTGGATCCTTTAGCGATAGATTTGGGTTTAGGGTGCTATTTTACACGTTCTACCTAAACTAATTTTTTTAAAAAATTAAATATATATTAAAGCAACTATAAACTAATTCTTATGCGCGGTTATAAGCTTATGCGCGGTTATAAGGGCGAGATTTGCAGGAATTATTAGAGATGCTCTTAAGTTAATTCTCAGCTGAGAATTGGCAATTCCGATGAGCACGGCATGCCGCATGTTGTGCGGCGTATATGACATATGTGATATGTACTAGAATATGGAGCGACTCATTAAGGGATTACCAGACTCATTACGAGATGCCTTGTTTCGATTAGGGTTGTTATTAGGCACTTAGCCACGATGAGGCCTGCGCTTAGCTAGCTGAGATGTAAGACAGAGATCATAATCCCGCATTGCATGTTTTAGTTCCACGCGCATTTTACAGTATCCACTTTCCACGCGAAGAGCACCAACATTTCACGTGACGGTGCTAGCAGCAACTAAGGAGTTGTTTCAGTATACAGTTTGCAACCGTTGTTGCTCATACGACGGTGCCATGATCTTGTCACTATGGTAACTAACAACATCAGTGAGCAGAGTATCTGGGTGGAAAAGATAACAAAAATGGAGGAAGGAAAAAAAAATTGACTCAACAGATGAGCCAAGGCAACCAATAAAAGAACTGTCAAAAGATGCAGCGAATAACTACTTAGCGTGAGAGATGTCTCTGTTTGAAAAATGAAAAAGGAAGGGGCCAAAGAAGAGCAATATCAAGTAATTCCACAGAAATTGGTAACATCCTCTATATCCTACAGAGGGAACATACTGTTTTCAGTCCAGCATCAGGGGAAGAAGGATGCACTGGTACCATCAAAACCTATAACATCTGCAGCAGAACAATACAGCAACTCCTACACGTGAGCCATTTTATTGCTACCATGGAATCAGCACCAACCACACACTAAATTAAACCGGTTTCTTTTATCTCCGTTCTTGATGTTACTCATACAACATGAACTGAAATATCTCAAAAGAAAGAAAAAGAAACAAAGAAAGAGATTACATCTAGCTCACTCGTTTTCTACTTGCACTCTCCCAATTGCGGGTAGCGAACTAGGGGCAAACAATGAAGGATTAATACAAAGGTTACAATGGTCTGATTATTCATAAAAAAAGGAGAGGAAGGAGTTGAACGAAGGAAGAAGAATGTGGTACCATCGCAGGAACCCCATTGGGCGTAGGAAGAATCAGCATCTGCTGCCACCATCATGTCTCGACTAAGCGATCATTGGGGGCATAGACCCAAGGAACACTGGCCTTGAAATTCCAAGCCATCAAAGATGAGGTCAGCGCACCCCAACCGACCGACATTGATAGTGAGTTCACAGGTGCACACGGATGCTTGTGAGATTGTGAGCACCGATCATCTGAGCAAGCATAAACATCTTTTGAAACGATGTTTGCGTACTTATGGATACTGGTACAAATAAGGTTTACTTGAAATTACTAAAGTAAATGTCCATAATAGTTTGATACACAAACATATGCCATCTTTTTGTGGACTGCCATGACCAAATTAAAACAAAGACTCGGCAGTACAAAAGGTGGCAATGCATCTCGTAGAAATGCTTAAAGAAAATGAAAACCATAAAGGGAAGAGCATAACCAGCAGTAATACAGTTTTAACTTACAAGACAAAAGAAAAACTTAGGGACACAACCACTAACAAAGAAATGAAGCGGGGCGGATATATTACCTAATTCACCAAAACCATGTCATCTCCAGCAGCCTTGGCAGCAACAGCTTCTAAATGTCTCCATGCTGACTCTCGTTGCTCCTCCAATTCTTTGGCTTTTGCTACTTTCTCAATGTACTGCTGCTGGCACTCTTCAAATAGCTCACTATCCATGTCCAAAAACATCTTGCGCACATTTGCCGTGAGGCCATGAACAGCTTGATTCCAGTGGCTCTGTATGTTTCTCTCAAGTGCTTCAAATATTATTGGAAATATAACACCACGATTTTGGGCAATCAAGCTTACAATGTGATCATTGTTCCACAAGAACAAAGCCCGCTCAGCAACCTGCCCCAATAAATCAACGTCAACAATCAAGCAATATATCAGATAAATGAAGTAGCTATGCATCACAAAAATACACAATGCTTTCAACTAAACTTATTCCTTAAAAGAAACAAGAAAATGCAAAGAGATAATGTCATGCTGTGAAATATTGTAGCATATATGATGTAACACCAGTGGGCTGTTCTTTTTTCAGTAGGTGACCTGTATAGCAACAAGTTTAGTTTATCCAATCAGGACTGACCCACTAGCACTAACCATTTAACACAACTGAACCACACATCACAGGAAACAAGGGTTAATCCAATCAGAGTGACTTACAGCACACCTAAACAAAGATGCTGCAAGCAATTTAGTTTATTTATTTATATAACCATCCAAAAATGAAGCTGATGAAATCAATATTGCTCAAAATGCCTTGAAAGATGGCACATTTGGTAACATTAACTGCCAGTTTGGGCAAAATTGTAAATGTGTCACGACTTTGTGTGTGTTGGTGGGTGTGGGGACAGTCTAGAACATACTGATTTAAATGCACAGTGAGGAAACACAGTTACATGTAACGCTATCACTAAGCGGGCATATGACAATCCTAATATTAATTACTTAACAAACAACTGCTGAATGGCGTTCTGAATCTCCTCCAACTAAAAGAAATCCAAGAGAAATGAATTCAGAAATACCTAGATGGCCGCATATCCCCGACAACATATGGAGAAAACAGATATTTATGTACGTGGATCAATAAAAAGCGAGTAGTACCAAACAACAGTGAAGAGTACAAAAAGGTTAGGGAATGAAAAAGACATAGTGCAACGAGGAAAATGAAAATGGAAACAAACAAAGTGGCAACAAAAGGAATTGCATTCTACTTTGGCAGCAGTGCAGGGTCCTGGCAATGGGACCATGGACACAATTGAACTTCCCTACCAGCCACAATATTGTACATACCTACTATACAAGGTGTGCAGTATACTGCAAACAGGGTAGGAGAATAAGGAGGAATTTCATGATTAAGAAATTATATGTTTATAGCTTAGGAATATAACATCTAGTGTTTAGATTAGGCCTGACAATAGAAGTGTTTGGGTTCACACCAATTCCAGACTTGTTGCAACTCAAGAACAGTTTGAAATTTAGACCATTGTTCTCCAATGAAACTCACTAACATTGCATTATGGTAAAAAGTACTGAACAACTAAGATAATGCTTTGCCAAAAAAAATAGGATAATCCCCATAATTGTAGAATCCTTAGAAAATAAGCTGGAATTAGCAGGCATCTGACTCTAACATAAAAGACCTAACAATTAGGTTCTTAGACATTTAATCCACTGGCCCAAGATAGTACACTTCTTCTGATGCAGAGCTCAGTTTGGAGTTAAACAATAATCTAAATTGGAAATAATATCAGAAGGGTTGAAAGCCTAGCAATAGAAAAATACAAGATGTCTTGCAACTTGCAAGCCTTATAGTTGTTCTTAATTTCTTCTAACTAATTCACTTTTGAAGAAACATACAGTATAAATGCAGCTCTAAGTAATGATGTTGTTAAATCACCAACAAAAGAGGGCCCGCTTGTAAAAGAGTACCTAAGAAACTAATACGAACCCACATTATAGTGACCAAGAACTGCCCTCACATGGACATCTCCCAAACCCAAATTCGAAAAATTGTTCCTATTTTTCTCTGCCCACATGCATGCTTCCCTCTTAGTAATAGCGGCAAAAACTTCCAGTAAACCCTTTTTCACTCCCAATACCAATCGGGATAAGTTAGATTGCGGAGAATTACATAACTTGTATTACTATCCTATATTTAGGCATGATAGGAATTTGGTCTGATTAATCTAGGTAAATAATACAACCATTTGCATGAAGAGAGGCAGACGTGAGACACATGACTCAGTTTGTATAGATAAATGTGCAGAAAATTTATCTATAATCCAATGAATAAAACAAACAATAAAAACTAGGCAGCAAAAGGAAGACCAAGATCTAGGAGAAAATGCTGTGCACATCTGCCTTTGATAATTTCACAATAATGTAGAAAAGGGCAGCATGGGGCCGAGTGCTAAAAACTTCTCAACGTTGTTCAAGCTTCTGGGTTAAAAATTAAAAGGATGTTAACAGGATACAACCAAGGCAATTAGGATATTAGATAGTACAAACAAAAATAAAAGGCTTCTGAAAGATGCAGATTGGGCACCAGGGCCATAAAATGGTATATACGAAGGAAGATTGATAATTAAGCTATCCTATCTAATCTCAGCATATGATTCTTTCCACAATAACACATAGTGAGTGCAATATTTCAATACTAGATCTTTGATTAACAAACATTATTCACTGTTACGATGAGGAGTATATATACATTTTCATTAAACCTCAATAAGACTGCAACGTCCCGCTTGTCGTATAGGCATCAAAGTTAACATCAAATGATGGTGGTTAAAACTTAATTAAAATATCGGCATATGATTCTTTCCACAATAACACATAGTGAGTGCAATATTTCAATACTAGATCTTTGATTAACAAACATTATTCACTGTTACGATGAGGAGTATATATACATTTTCATTAAACCTCAATAAGACTGCAACGTCCCGCTTGTCGTATAGGCATCAAAGTTAACATCAAATGATGGTGGTTAAAACTTAATTAAAATATCGGCATATGATTCTTTCCACAATAACACATAGTGAGTGCAATATTTCAATACTAGATCGTTGATTAACAAACATTATTCACTGTTACAGTGAGGAGTATATATACATTTTTATTAAACCTCAATAAGACTGCAACGTCCCGCTTGTCGTATACGCATCAAAGTAGATTATATGGAGAGAGAGAAAAAAAAAAGCATACCTGGAAGTGGGCACTGTTAAGGCATCGTCCGATCTGCTTAAAGAGCGGCACCATGCATCTCTGGAACTCTGCCTGCTGCGTGGCCTCGAGCACTTCCTCTAGCTCGCCCAAGAAGAGCACCTCCTTCTGGCAATTAATGACAGGCCAGTACTTGAGCAGTCCCCTGATGACGGCGTCAGCGAGCTTGAAGTCCTTCTCGACAAACTGGACAATACAATAGGAGAGCTGCTGGTGGTAGATGGCGACGGACTTTGGCTTGTGCAGCGGGATGAGCGCGCGTCCGAGGAAGAGCTTGTGCTCCTCCTTCATGGGCAGCGCGAAGCCATTGATGATGCTGCCGAGGATCTCTAGCAGCTCGCCGATGCCGTTGTGGCGCTCGGTCTCGAAGATGAAGCGGTAGAAGACGTTGTTGATGGCCTTGCGTATGAAGGGTCGGTGCACCATGAACTTGCCGTAGATGCGGTGTAGCACGGTCTTGAGGTACTCGCGTTCGCGGGGGTCCTCGGAGTCGAAGTGGTCGAGGAGGCGGAGCACGAAGGCGTGGTCGACGTGGCGCTTGGCGAGCTTGGTGTCGGTGTCGGGGGAGACGACGTAGCGGAGGAGCAGCTCGTAGACGAGCTGCAGGTGCGGCCAGGCCGGGTCGAGGTAGGGCTCCTCCTCGTCGTCCGGGGTGGCGTTGGGGTCGATGGAGGCGGCGGACTCGTGCAGCGCGGGGGGCAGCGGGCGGAAGATGTTGGCGGAGATGGCGGCGACGAGGGCCTCCTGGACGGCGTCGGGGAGGCGGGCGGGGGTGTTTGGGGTGGTGGTGGAGGAGGGGGTGGGGGATTGGACGTACTCGACGAGCTCCAGCAGGGCCTGCCGCTTGGCCTCCTTCTCCCGCGGGTGCTTGAGGGCGTCGGAGAAGTCGAAGAGCGCGGCGACGAGGCGCAGCTTGCGGAGGAGCAGGCCCGGGCGGTCGGCGGCCGCCACGTCGCGGATGAGCGGCAGCGGCTCGAGGAGCGGCGGGGACGCGGCGGAGGCCGGGAGGATAGGGAAGGCGGAGGCGGGGAGGTGGGGGGAGGTGGGCGAGGAGGGGGTCGGCGCGGAGGCGCGGGAGGCGTGGTTGACGGTGACGGGCGCGGCGGCGGGGGCGGCGGAGGAGGAGGACGGGGCCGCGGGGCGGGCGGCGGCGTCGGCCCCCTCGGAGCGCGCCCCCTTGCGGTTGCCGCGCTTGATGATCTTGTTGAACATGGCGGCGGCGGAGGCGGAGGAGTGGGAGATCGGCGGTGGATGGATGGATCGATCGGTGGGTCGGTCGATCAATTCGCTCCCCTTGTGTTCCCCTCGGGGGATTTGGGGGCCCGGTGGCAGCGGCGGCGGGGGAGATGGGGTCAGCCGGTGAGGGGCGGCGAGCGGAGGAGCGGAGGAGGAGGCGCCATGGTGATTTGGGGGAGGAAGAGAGAGACAGGAGGAGGAGGATCAAAGGGGGGAAGGAGAGAGAAGAAGGGGAGGCATGTATTTTTTTTTCTTTTTTCTTTTTTATTTGGTCGGTTTTACTACATTTAATGGCCCAATAAATGGCAGTACTTTACCTTCTGCCTTCAAGTTTTTGGAAAGAAATCACAACTTGGTTTTTTTGTACGCAAAAGTATAATTTCTCTAACAATATGAACTTAAATTCACTTTCGAAACTTGGCAGCGGGTCTGTTCATCGATTCACGAAGCATGGATGGCGATGGTGTTTCTTCGGATCTTGCAATGGTGGAGTCTCGCCGCCTCTTCCCGTCCGTCTCAGGGGTGCCGGAGTTGGGCGGCGGCCGATGCCTACCGTGCTAGCAGGAAATCCTAAGGGATCATTCTGTATTTCTCTATCTTTTAGGATTTTATCTATAAATTCAAAATAATCATTTTGTCTCGATTTGTCTTTTAGTTTCCACATTTGTTGCTTCACGTAACTTAATTTTTATTAATGAAATATATGGTTGATCTAAAACAAGATGAGCATATCCTCACTCATTGATTTAAATTGTTTCATAGTGATCGTCGTTCTCGCTGTACACTCTATAAATCGCCCTGGGAATGGAATGGCTGTGTTAGATGGTTAGGAGGGCATGACACCCAGCCTATCAGAAACCAAACCCTTAGCTTTGACAATTTGATGTCTTATAAAAGGAGAAATATTTCTCTAGTTGGAGTCGACGTTTTACCTCGTCATCAGTTTCAGGACCCGGTAGATCAGTAGAGATAGGGTGTGCATACATGTATTTGTGTGATGAGATTATATATGTATTTGTGACCGTCTACATGTTTCACAAAAAAGGGTTTTTTTGTCACAACTTTCACAAAGATGCTACTCTCGTCTCTCCATCGACGACGACAAAGCTAGTCGGTTGTTATTCCCTGACATACTGGTGTTGGTACTCTTGTCGATGTCGAATGACTGCTTTAATGGTTACGTGTGTGCACGCAGCCTTAGCATTGCGGCTCAAAAGATTATGGGAGAACTTCTGTTGGTATTTCCAGGTCTATGGTTCGTTATCTATCTTTAGCTACCTTTAGAAGAGTACAAGATTGTGTTCTGGAAGAAAAAGAATTTGAAGGCCTCAAAGATTTGTTACTATCTTTTAGAGTTTATTTTGTAATCGTTCGAGTCAGTTCATGTATCTCTACCATATACTATTTGTTACTATATGAATATATGTGGTATTGATTATCAAAAAAAATGCTACCTCATGAAAAAAAAAAGTACAGTACTGTACAATATTTAAGATCGGATCCAAGTTTTTGGTCCCTCTCTTCCAATAGTGTCATACTTATGAAATTTCTTCATCCTTTTTATGTGTTTAGCAATTCGCATTTTTGTTTATTATTGGAAGTCATAACATCACAATCTTGAGCTTTTCTTATTTCTAAATTTTACAAAGATTGATTGGTTGCTCTCACGTGAATGTTAATAGCGACAAATTAGTAGCATGCATCACGGATTAAAGGTGGGGTAGATTGTTACTACTTCTTTATTTTATATTTGTGGACTATAAGCGGAAGGTGGAAGTTGATATTGTTCATGCCAGGGTCCAATTGGAACGAAGGAAAACCAGGACGGCCAACTTTTGGATAAGTCATATGCAAAAGGACCCACTACAGATGTAGAGACGGTGACAGGTCTCGAGTCAGTGGCTATGATTGCCGACCGGACCCGCTTTACAACATCTACCAGAGTTTTCTCGCTTCCTTCCACCTTGAAGCTGTCCAGGTCAATACAATTTGCACAAACGATTAAAGAAACAAAACAAAAAAAACTCATTCCTCAAGTCCAATTCACGTCCTATGACGGAGACTGAGAAAAAGTCCGAAACAACATGCCTATGAAACTTCACTCATCTACTCTGCCTCTGGAGATCATTTCCTGCAGACTCATTCACCTATGTCTGCTTCTGGAGAACATTCCCAGTCACTGTTACTGAAATATAACCTTAGCAAATCCACCATGACAGCAAAGACAGCAGGGAAACTGGATTTCATATTTCAGACCAATTATAGCATGCAGAACTATCGAAAGTATTCAGCAAGGTAGCACAACCACCAATAACCAGGCATGACGGTTCAACTCAGCATCAAAACAGTCTGCTGGATAAAACTGAACCAGTGCGAGTACCTTCTGTAATACAGAATAGAGATAACCGTTCCATAGTACCCATTAAGCATTCAGCCCATGCCAAACTGAAAGGATTAAAGTGCAAATACATAACTTGATTGTAATGGGCCACTAGAAGCGATCCTCATAGCGTCCTCCTCCTCCCCTGCTGGGGCGATCATACGGCCCAGGCCTCTCCCTGTAGCTTCCTCCATCGTAGCGAGCAGGTCCTCCACTGCTGTAGTCAGCACCACCACCACGTGGACCATCCCTGTCATAGCCACCTCCGATGCCGCCCCTAGGGCCATCCCTGTCATAGCTTGCGCCACCCCTTGGGCCACTCCTGTCATAGGCGCCGCTGCCACGCACCGGATCTCTCTCATAGCTTCTCTCCCGCTCCCTGCCGTATCCTGCACTTGACTGATAGCGATCTGGAGCAGCAACATACCTGTCTGCACCAAAGCGATCACCTCCAGCGGGGTACCGGTCACTGGCATAACGGTCACGGCCCCCGTCATACCTGTCTCTGCTGTCAACAGCATCACGGTATCCATAACGGCCACTATCATAGCGGTCATCCCCATAACGATCACCAAACCTGTCTGCTCCAGAAAAGCGGTCTCCCCTGCCGCCACCACCACCACCACTGAACTTGGAAGGGAACCGCCCAGATCGACCACTACCAGGATTGGGGCAGTCACGGGCCCAATGGCCAGAACGGCCACACTCAAAGCAGTTGCCAGGGAGTGGACCATCACCCTTGGGGGCACGATAATCCCCACGTTCACCGCCACCACCACCACTGGTGTACCGTGTGTCATCTGTATTCATCTTGGGCTCAGCTCTGTTCACTGAAATGGTACGGCCATCCAACTCTTTGTTGTGCATATCATTGATAGCTTCCTCAACTGCCCGTGGATCTGAAAACGTCACGAAGCCAAAGCCACGGTGGCGGTTTGTGTGTCTCTCCAGCATGATCTACAAAAAGAAATATTCAAGAATCAGGCTACATACAGAGACAGGCAGAATATAGGAAGCATCTCGACACGTTTAAATTCAAGGTGGATCAGCAGAGGGCAAAATTATTGAATTTCATTAAATAATAATTTAGAGTTACAATAACATTTCAAGCTAAAGTTCGTTCAGAACTGTAGCATAAAACAACTTATACAAGACTTGCCAAAAGAGAAAAATGGACTTCTTCGTTTTTTTACTTTGACAACGTAACAGAAAAGAAAAAGCAATGGGCATGCAGCTAAGTCTCCTACAAAGAGCATATAATAGTAAGCATCTCCTCTATTTAAATTAAGGGATGTAGCAGAGGGCAAATATACTGAATTTCAGTAAATGATAATATGGGCTCAGTATGAAAAAAACAGTTACTACTTACTACAACATTTCAAGTAATTGCGATATTTTTACTTTGACAAGGTAACAGAAAAATAACAATGTGCATTCAGCTGTGAGTCCAAAGAAGACAAGTCTCCTACAAAGAACCATGTTTTCATTTGTGTAATGAGTAACCATAAGCTAAGAAAATGAAAATATATTCACATCATACATAGATAAGAATCTTTTGTGGACAAATTTCGGATGCTTGACAGGAAACATAATCATTACCTTCAGAGCAGTATAGGCATTAGGTTATTCATAGTTTCAATAATTCAATAGACAATCAAAACTGCCACATAACTGGCTGGGTGTAGCTGTAGCTCTTTGTGACTGAGCAGATCCAAAGACAGCAAAGCTCATTGTCACTGACAAGCAGTTGGCAAACAAACATCAAGCAACACTGGCTACTCCAACCAAACAATCATTGCTGCTACCAATTTCTGTTGATACCTCTACATACTAGATTCCTCTTGGGAAACTCTCTGTGTTTGGATTCCTAAGGGACATATCATACTAAACCAATTGCAGCATACTAGAAGTTGAGAAGCAATCAACTTCAATTGCCACAAAAACATCACGAACCAGGCATGCCTCAAGGTTCATGATACTCCCCTCATATGATATCATCATACTACACTACAAATATAAACCAGTTTAGTGGTATAGCTCCATATATTAGTCTTTCACTTCAGCTTAGTGAATTTCTGTATTGAAAGCAAAACAACAGCATTCTCGGGACGATCACTGGTGTCCAAAACACTGTCATGCTGGTCGATAAGATCACATCTTCCATCGTATGAAAAACAGCACATGAAGACCACAGACATCAATATCCAACAAGTGCAAGTGGTTGAAGGTGTGGGTTGGTTGGGATAACTGCTAGCATCAAATGTTGCTTCATCAGTTAGCCTCCTTCAGACGTCGTTCAATGAGCACTACATGATAGCAGTGATTCACCACAAACTAATCTGGAGTCTCAGCTCAGCTCAGTTTTCGTCACACAAGTTACCAGCTGTTGCTGCACAGTTTAATTGCAGGTTGCCATGACGCTGCTAAAAATATTTGGTGGCCAATAAGACGAGATTGCACAGTACAAACATGTTTTAGCACTCAACTGTCACAAAAAATCATATGCGTACAATCTAAAAGGCACACAAAACAACTTTTAAAACGTATTTAGATGACTATATGATGTGCATGCTTATAAATAAACATGTGTACCCAGAACTGCGGCCAGACCATGATTGCAGAAAATAAGGTCACTATGCTAGAAAACGGAACATTTTTTAGCCCAGGATGTACAGAGTACTGACATACCAACCAAATCAAGGCACTCATATCACATCACAAACAGGAAAAAACATGTCAGCAGAAGTGCAGATTTCTAACCGCATGGATGCCATATGACAGTAAATGAGTAACATGATCACTGAATACTAAATACAATGTCACAAACACAAAAGTATAGAAAAATTATTACGCATATTATCAGCTAATCAAATCAGATTAATACGGAAGATTCAAAACTGTTGTCATGTTTCAAAATCAAGGCACTCATATCACATCACAAACAGAAAAAAACATGTCAGCAGATGTGCAGATTTCTAATCGCGTGGATGCCATATGACATTAAATGGGTAATACGGTCACTGAATGCTAAATACAATGTCACAAATACAAACATATAGAAAAATTATTACGTATAATATCAGCTAAACAAATCAGATTAAAATGGAAGATTCAAAAATGTTGTCATGTTTCCATTGAACAATGAACTGCCACAGTTGACTGATCTCCTAGGTGCACTAAAAATAGCAACCGCTGAACAATCTGTTGAGCCTCTTTCCAACTGCAGACTATCAACTGTGGTTTTGGCATAATAGAATATCAAAATGGCAAGGGGTGCAGAGAACAACAAAAGCCACAGAGCAGCTGCAGGTACTCCTTGTCAAGTAATACCAAGAATATTGCAACAAACACCCTGTTTCTTCTATCAGACCACAAGCTGAATATGAATGTCAGAACGCAGTCAATAGCAAGATTGATCTGTTCTATCGGACCACAAGCTGAATGGATGTCAGAACGCAGTCAGACCACAAGCTGAATGAATGTCATAACAGTCAATAGCAAGATTGATCAGGTGTCCCCTCGTTACTTGATCAAATTTCACGGGTCACAATATTCACTGCAGGAATTAAACTGTAACGAACAGCATCACCATGACCTCTTGGAAAAGAAATTCCGACCCTACGTTTTTTTCCTCACAGCGCAGTAACTAGCTGCTCTCTTCCCACAAAACACTAACACGGATTATCTGGAAAGCTGCTCTTTTAACGAACAAAAGAACCCCTGTTCTATCAAACTTCACAAACGTGCCAGCTCATTTGGCTTCACACTATGAGTAGCTGATAAAGACCATTATCAGAACCAGCAATGGAAGCTAGAAGAAAAACAAGAACAGTGAGCAATCCTGTCGTGGCTAAGACTCATGAACACAAATATACAGTGTGTCGATATACAAAATATTGTCAACGATAAATTCCACCAGTGTTTCTTCCTTTTTAGTAGAAAATATCATGCTTAATAATGTTGTGGCTAAGACTCATGAACACAAATATACAGTGTGTCGATATACAAAATATTGTCAACGATAAATTCCACCAATACCTTATGTTTCCTCCTTCTTAGTAGAAAGTATATGCTTCATAGTGTATTTGGGAGGATTTTGAGCATGTACGATTATTTTCTTATAAAGTGGAAACCCGCAAACTACTACCCCCCCCCCCCCCATGGAGAAGTGAGCCAATGCTAGGTACATGAAACAATTCTCTCATGTCTTAGTTCCTTGTTCAGATCCAGATAAGGCCATGAAATTAGCATGACCCTATTGCAAGGGAATAAGAAAAAGCACCCCCCTTTGACCATGTACATCAGATTCAGCTTTACTCATCAACACAAGCACAGATCTACCAGCTTCATCGATAAAATAACAGCAGAGACATATGCAGCAGCAGATAATACGGGGCAACGCGGAGAAGGGTTCCGATACCTGTGCGTCGACGACCTTGCCGAAGCGGCGGAAGGCGTCGGAGAGCTTGCGCTCGTCGGTGTGGAACGAGAGACCGCCCACGAAGATCCGGCCGTCCTCCTTGCCCGCCATCTCCGTCGGTTTGTGGGAGGATTAGGGTTTGGGTGGGAAGAGGAGACGACGAGACGACGAGACGACGACGGTGAGGCTATGGCGGAACAAGAAGGGGAGAAAGAAAAGAGAAGCGAGCGCTAGGGTTTGGGTTCCGGTCGGTTCGTTTTGGGTTCGGTTTCCTGGGCCATGGGCCACTGGTGTTTCCATAAGTGGGCCGGCGGCCTTATCGGCCCTCCGTGTAAGGTGTAAGAAATTTTTGGAAAGAATAATAAATTCTCAACCTCAAAAAAAAAGAGTAATAAATTCTATAAAAAAAAGTTTCTCATTCCCCGCACCTCCTTAGTCGCCCATCCTCCACCGCTCCAGTCTGTTGTTGCTGCTCTTTCGCCCCCAATCAAGCTAACAAAGCTAGTTGTTATGGACGTGAGTTGAAACTTGAAACGGCGTATCGAGTTCTAGAAGCCAATGTCCACAAAGGAATTGATTTCTGAGAATAAATCTGGCGCTAACGATGCCCTAGTGAGTGGAATTCCTTGGGTGGTCATATTGGTGCTACATATTGAAGGTGGGTTTTTTTTATGTTGTACGGAGTATATGTTTGTTCAACATGATGTGGGCTCTCTTTTGGTTTGGTGCAAACACACGAGCTACATTAAATATGTGTGTATGGTGCAATTGATGTGTTCACGTTGCAATGATTTTTGAATGTTCGTTGCAAGTGCATTTCATATTGTTACGAGCGTTGACTTCTTATGTTGCAGGCAAATTTCGTTGTTGTTGGACATTTGTGCACCTAGGTGATTGACGGTGCTCCGGTGATGGCGCTGATACGTCTCAAACGTATCTATAATTTTTTATGTTCCATGCTTGTTTTACACCAATTCATATATGTTTTGCTTACACTTCGTTGCACTTTTACATGATTTCCGGCACTAACCTATTAAAAAGATGCCACAGTGCAAGTTCCCTGTTTTATGCTATTTTTGTATTTCAGAAAAGTTGTACAGGAAATATTCTCGGAATTGGACGAAACAAAAGCCGAAGTCAATATTTTACCGAAACGAAGACGAAGTCCAGAGGGGGGTCGAAGAGGTGCCACAGGGCGGCCAGACCTGCCCTTGGCGCGGCCTAGCCTTGGCCCGCGCCAAGGGGGTGTGGGCCCCCCAGGCACCCCACTGACCTAAATCATCCGCCTATTTATTCACAATCTCGGGAAAACCCTCGATACCCGAGCCTCCATCCACGAAAAGTTTCGTCGCGGCCGCCATCGCAGAACCCATCTCGGGGTTCTGAAGCTTTTCCTGGCACCCTGCCGGAGGGGGAAATCATCGCCGGAGGCATCTACATCGCCATGCCCGCCTCCGAAGTGATGTCTGAGTAGTTCATCCCTCGACTATGGGTCCATAGCAGTACCAAGATGGTTTTCTTCTCCACTTTGTACTTCATGTATAGATCTTGTGAGCTGCCCTACATGATTAAGATCATCCTTATGTAATTCTACATGTTGTGTTTGCTGAGATCCGATGAATATTGTATACTATGTCAAGATTGATTATATATTTATATAATATGTTATTTGTGATCTTGCATGCTCTCCATTGCTACTGGACACTCTGGCCAAGTGGATACTTGTGACTCCAAAAGGGGGTATTTATGCTCAATAGTAGGTTCATGCCTCTAGTTTCTAGGAGAGTGACTGATGGCGTGTAACTCACACGTTCGTTGGGAACCCCAAGAGGAAGGTATGATGCGCACAGCAGCAAGTTTTCCCTCAGAAAGAAACCAAGGTTTATCGAACCAGGAGGAGCCAAGAAGCACGTTGAAGGTTGATGGCGGCGGGATGTAGTGCGGCGCAACACCGTGGATTCCGCGCCAACGTGGAACCCGCACAACACAACCAAAGTACTTTGCCCCAACGAAACAAGTGAGGTTGTCAATCTCACCGGCTTGCTGTAACAAAGGATTAACCGTATTGTGTGGAAGATGATTGTTTGCGTAAAACAAGAGAACAAGTATTGCAAGAGATTGTATTTCAAGATAAAGAATTGGACCGGGGTCCACAGCTCACTAGAGGTGTCTCTCCCATAAGATAAACAAGCATGTTGGGTGAACAAATTACAGCTTGGGCAATTGACAAATAAAGAGGGCATGACCATGCACATACATATTATGATGAGTATAGTGAGATTTAATTGGGCATTACGACAAAGTACATAGACCACTATCCAAGCATGCATCTATGCCTAAAAAGTCCATCTTCAGAGTTATCATCCGAACCCCTCCAGCATTAAGTTGCTAACAACGGACAATTGCATTAAGTATTGCGCGTAATGTAATCGATGACTACATCCTTGAACATAGCACCAATGTTTTATCCCTAGTGGCAACAAGCACATCCATAACCTTAGTGGTTCTTGTCACTCCTCCAGCATTCACTGAGACATGAACCCACTATCGAGCATAAATACTCCCTCTTGGAGTTACTAGCATCAACTTGGCCAGAGCATCTACTAATAACTGAGAGCATGCAAGATCATAAACAACACATAGACATAACTTTGATAATCAACATAACAAGTATTCTCTATTCATCGGATCCCAACAAACGCAACATATAGAATTACGTATAGATGATCTTGATCATGTTAGGCAGCTCACAAGATCCGACAATGAAGCACAATGGGGAGAAGGCAACCATCTAGCTACTCGCTATGGACCCATAGTCCAGGGGTAGACTACTCACACATCACTCCGGAGGCGACCATGGCGGCGTAGAGTCCTCCGGGAGATGATTCCCCTCTCCGGCAGGGTGCCGGAGGCGATCTCCTCGAATCCCCCGAGATGGGATTGGCGGCGGCGGCGTCTCCGGAAGGTTTTCCGTATCGTGGCTCTCGCGATCGGGGGTTTCGCGACGGAGGCTTTAAGTAGGCGGAAGGGCAGGTCAGGAGGCGGCACGAGGGGCCCACACCATAGGGCCGCGCGGCCGGGGCCGGGCCGCGCCGCCCTAGGGTGTCGCCACCTCGTGGCCCCACTTCGTCTCCTCTTCGGTCTTCTGGAAGCTTCGTGGCAAAATAGGACCCCGGGCGTTGATTTCGTCCAATTCCGAGAATATTTCGTTACTAGGATTTCGAAACCAAAAACAGCAGAAACAACGAATCGGCACTTCGGCATCTTGTTAATAGGTTAGTTCCGTAAAATGCACGAATATGACATAAAGTGTGCATAAAACATGTAGATAACATCAATAATGTGGCATGGAACATAAGAAATTATCGATACGTTGGAGACGTATCAGCATCCCTAAGCTTAGTTTCGCTCGTCCCGAGCAGTAAAACGATAACAAAGATAATTTCTGGAGTGACATGCCATCATAACCTTGATCATACTATTTGTAAAGCATATGTAGTGAATGCAGCGATCAAAACAATGTATATGACATGAGTAAACAAGTGAATCATAAAGCAAAGACTTTTCATGAATAGTACTTCAAGACAAACATCAATAAGTCTTGCATAAGAGTTAACTCATAAAGCAATAATTCATAGTAAAAGCATTGAAGCAACACAAAGGAAGATTAAGTTTCAGCGGTTGCTTTCAACTTGTAACATGTATATCTCATGGATATTGTCAACATAGAGTAATATAATAAGTGCAATGTGCAAGTATGTAGGAATCAATGCACAGCTTCACACAAGTGTTTGCTTCTTGAGGTGGAGAGAAATAGGTGAACTGACTCAACAATGAAAGTAAAAGAATGGTCCTCCATAGAGGAAAAGCATCGATTGCTATATTTGTGCTAGAGCTTTGATTTTGAAAACATGAAACAATTTTGTCAACGGTAGTAATAAAGCATATGTATCATGTAAATTATATCTTACAAGTTGCAAGCCTCATGCATAGTATACTAATAGTGCCCGCACCTTGTCCTAATTAGCTTGGACTACCGGATCATCACAATGCACATGTTTTAACCAAGTGTCACAAAGGGGTACCTCTATGCCGCTCGTACAAAGGTCTAAGGAGAAAGCTCGCATTGGATTTCTCGCTATTGATTATTCTCAACTTAGACATCCATACCGGGACAACATAGACAACAGATAATGGACTCCTCTTTTATGCATAAGCATGTAACAACAATTAATAATTTTCTCATATGAGATTGAGGATATATGTCCAAAATCGAAACTTCCACCATGGATCATGGCTTTAGTTAGCGGCCCAATGTTCTTCTCTAACAATATGCATGCTTAACCATAAGGTGGTAGATAGCTCTTACTTCGTACAAGACGAACATGCATAGCAACTCACATGAAATTCAACAAAGAGTAGTTGATGGCGTCCCCAGTGAACATGGTTATCGCACAACAAGCAACTTAATAAGAGATAAAGTGCATAAGTACATATTCAATACCACAATAGTTTTTAAGCTATTTGTCCCATGAGCTATATATTGCAAAGGTGAATGATGGAATTTTAAAGGTAGCACTCAAGCAATTTACTTTGGAATGGCGGAGAAATACCATGTAGTAGGTAGGTATGGTGGACACAAATGGCATAGTGGTTGGCTCAAGTATTTTGGATGCATGAGAAGTATTCCCTCTCGATACAAGGTTTAGGCTAGCAAGGCTTATTTGAAACAAACACAAGGATGAACCGGTGCAGCAAAACTCACATAAAAGACATATTGTAAACATTATAAGACTCTACACCGTCTTCCTTGTTGTTCAAACTCAATACTAGAAATTATCTAGACCTTAGAGAAACCAAATATGCAAACCAAATTTTAGCATGCTCTATGTATTTCTTCATTAATGGGTGCAAAGTATATGATGCAAGAGCTTAAACATGAGCACAACAATTGCCAAGTATCACATTACCCAAGACATTTATAGCAATTACTACATGTATCATTTTCCAATTCCAACCATATAACAATTTAACGAAGAAGAAACTTCGCCATGAATACTATGAGTAGAGCCTAAGGACATACTTGTCCATATGCTACAGCGGAGCGTGTCTCTCTCCCATAAAGTGAATGCTAGGATCCATTTTATTCAAACAAAACAAAAAACAAAAACAAACCGACGCTCCAAGCAAAGCACATAAGATGTGATGGAATAAAAATATAGTTTCAGTGGAGGAACCTGATAATGTTGTCGATGAAGAAGGGGATGCCTTGGGCATCCCCAAGCTTAGACGCTTGAGTCTTCTTAGAATATGCAGGGGTGAACCACCGGGGCATCCCCAAGCTTAGAGCTTTCACTCTCCTTGATCATGTTGCATCATACTCCTCTCTTGATCCTTGAAAACTTCCTCCACACCAAACTTAGAACAACTCATTAGAGGGTTAGTGACAATAAAAATTAACATGTTCAGAGGTGACATAATCATTCTTAACACTTCTGGACATTGCATAAAGCTACTGGACATTAATGGATCAAAGAAATTCATCCAACATAGCAAAAGAGGCAATGCGAAATAAAAGGCAGAATCTGTCAAAACAGAACAGTTCGTATTGACGAATTTTATCGAGGCACCAGACTTGCTCAAATGAAAATGCTCAAATTGAATGAAAGTTGCGTACATATCTGAGGATCACTCACGTAAATTGGCATAATTTTCTGAGTTACCTACAGAGAAAGCAGCCCAGATTCGTGACAGCAAAGAAATCTGTTTCTGCGCAGTAATCCAAATCTAGTATGAACTTTACTATCAACGACTTTACTTGGCACAACAAAACACTAAACTAAGATAAGGAGAGGTTGCTACAGTAGTAAACAACTTCCAAGACACAAAATAAAAACAAAGTACTGTAGGTAAAAACCATGGGTTGTCTCCCATAAGCGCTTTTTTAACGCCTTTCAGCCTAGGCGCGAAAGTGTGTATCAAGTATTATCAAGAGACGAAGTGTCAACATCATAATTTGTTCTAATAATAGAATCAAAAGGTAACTTCATTCTCTTTCTAGGGAAGTGTTCCATACCTTTCTTGAGAGGAAATTGATATTTTATATTACCTTCCTTCATATCAATGATAGCACCAACAGTTCAAGAAAAGGTCTTCCCAATATAATGGGACAAGATGCATTGCATTCAATATCCAAGACAACAAAATCAACGGGGACAAGGTTATTGTTAACGGTAATGCGAACATTATCAACTTTCCCCAAAGGTTTCTTTGTAGAATGATCAGCAAGATTAACATCCAAATAACAATTTTTCAACCGGTGGCAAGTCAAGCATATTATAAATTTTCTTAGGCATAACGGAAATACTTGCACCAAGATCACATAAAGCATTACAATCAAAATCTTTAACCTTCATCTTAATGATGGGCTCCCAACCATCCTCTAGCTTTCTAGGAATAGAGGCTTCGCGCTCTAGTTTCTCTTCTCTAGCTTTTATGAGAGCATTTGTAATATGTTGCGTGAAAGCCAAATTTATAGCACTAGCATTAGGACTTTTAGCAAGTTTTTGCAAGAACTTTATAACTTCAGAGATGTGGCAATCATCAAAATTTAAACCATTATAATCTAAAGCAATGGGATCATCATCCCCAATGTTGGAAAAAATTTCAGCAGCTTTATCACAAGTGAGCTTCAGTAGCTTTAGCAATTTCAGTAGCTCGCGCTTTGCATTAGAAGTGGAAACATTGCTAACACCAATTCTTTTATTATTAATAGTAGGAGGTGCAGCAACATGTGTAGCATTAGCATTACTAGTGGTGGTAATAGTCCAAACTTTAGCTACATTCTTCTCTTTAGCTAGTTTTTCATTTTCTTCTCTATCCCACCTAGCACGCAGTTCAGCCATTAATCTTATATTCTCATTAATTCTAACTTGGATGGCATTTGCTGTAGTAACAATTTTATTTTCAATATCCCTATTAGGCATAACTTTCGATTTCAAAAGATCAACATCAGAGAGCAAGACTATCGACTTTAGAAGCAAGTATATCAATTTTTCCAAGCTTTTCTTCAACAGATTTGTTAAAGGCAGCTTTGTGTACTAATAAATTCTTTAAGCATGGCTTCAAGTCCAGGGGTGTATTCCTATTATTGTTGTAAGAATTCCCATAAGAATTAGCATAACCGTTACCATTATTATAAGGATATGGCCTATAGTTATTACTAGAATTGTTCCGATAAGCATTGTTGTTGAAATTATTATTTTTAATGAAGTTTACATCAACATGTTCTTCTTGGGCAACCAATGAAGCTAACGGAACATTATTAGGATCAACATTAGTCCTATCATTCACAAGCATAGACATAATAGCATCAATCTTATCACTCAAGGAAGAGGTTTCTTCGACAGAATTTACCTTCTTACCTTGTGGAGCTCTTTCCGTGTGCCATTCAGAGTAGTTGATCATCATATTATCAAGAAGCTTTGTTGCTTCACCAAGAGTGATGGACATAAAGGTACCTCCAGCAGCTGAATCCAATAAATTCCGTGAAGAAAAATTTAGTCCCGCATAGAAGGTTTGGATGATCATCCAAGTAGTCACTCCATGGGTTGGGCAATTTTTAACCAGAGATTTCATTCTTTCCCAAGCTTGAGCAACATGTTCAGTATCTAATTGTTTAAAATTCATTATGCTACTCCTCAAAGATATAATTTTAGCAGGGGGATAATATCTACCAATAAAAGCATCCTTGCATTTAGTCCATGAATCAATACTATTCTTAGGCAGAGATAGCAACCAATCTTTAGCTCTTCCTCTTAATGAGAAAGGGAACAATTTTAATTTTATAATGTCACCATCTACATCTTTATATTTTTGCATTTCACATAGTTCAACAAAATTATTAAGATGGGCAAGCAAGCATCATCGAACTAACACTGTAAAATTGCTCTCGCATAACAAGATTCAAGTAAAGCAGTGTTTAATTTCAAAGAATTCTCGCTGTAGTAGCAGGTGGAGCAATAGGTGTGCATAAGAAATCATTATTATTTGTGGTTGTGAAGTCACACAACTTAGTATTTTCAGGGGTAGCCATTTTAGCAACAAGTAAATAAAGCAAACT
>NC_061510.1:326345343-326424962 GCF_022539505.1 Lolium rigidum
ATTAGCGTCGCATGGGTGGTAACATGGGTGTGCAGTTGCGAAAGTTTTTGCCCAAGTTGTCGACTTCCTCAATCCACACTTAATATTTGTGCATGTGGGCCTAAGTATATGGTACTACTTAGTTCTAGTCCTAGTATATATGTTGGGTGACTTAGAAAAAGGAATTGTTCAATGATTGAGAAATTAAATTTCAAAAATACTAAATTACTTCTAACCATAGATTAATTACCTAGAAATTAATTACAATATATTTAGGGAGTAGCTAGATCAACAACCACGTATGTTTAAAAACAAATTAGAAACATTTCATATTTCATGTGTATTATACCATTTCACTTATACAATATAATTTCTTAGAACATTGCCACTTCAATGTGTGGGGTATCCTTCTAGTTTCACTAGAGATTGAGTACATAACATAGTTGTCATAGACTCATAGGATTTTTCTTTCAAGAGGTCTATCCTCTTGCTGGAAATACTATATATAGGATTTTACTAGAGTAGAACTAAGAAAACAATCGATAGGAATTTTTTAGGGCTCAATCCTTTGAACCAAATGATCTCTATAGGAAAGAACCATATGGGTAAAAATCATACTCCGTACAGGATTCCTTCGAAAATCCTTTAGGGCTTCTTTGATTCATATTAGGTTGGTATAAGAATAATAGGATTTAGATCTTATAGGAATATTTCCTACACTAGTAGTTTGATTCATATGAACATATCCAATAGGAAATAATCCTATAGGAATCATCATGTAGTGCAAATCCTAGTATAGGATTAAATATTTGGTCCTACCTCATGGAAAAATTCATTTGGCGCAAACACAACTCATCTTCCTATAGGATTTAACTACCCATGTCATCCCAAATCCCAATCCTACTTGTGACGCCCCGGAACCGGTACCATGAGGATCCCAGCGAACCCGCCGAAATCCGCACGATATCGATTCAGAGACGCCCTCCGACACGACGTGCGCGACGAATCACACACGTGATGCCAGAGGAATTAACACGAGCGGTAACATTACGACAGGATTACAATAGAGCCCACAAGATACATATATTACAACAACAACTCCAACGAGTCAAGATACAAATATACAATACAAAGATCCAAATCATACAGAAGATCGAATACGTCCGAGTACGGACAAGATACAAATTGGACTAAGAGTCCTGAAGATAACCAGTGGCGTCCATAACCCTGCCCAGGCCAAGCCGGAAGGGTAATGTAACACCCCAACTTTTGCAACCTTGTTTATTTGTCCATAAGGCAAAAATTAGGGGGAACAAAATCTTTTTTTATTAGCTAATTAGATGAATTGCCTTGATCTATTTGTTATAATGAAATGCTTTGATCTGCTGGTAGATGAATTGTCTTGATTTGCTTGTTGAGCTTTGTCTTGAGCTACCTCAAAGAACAACACCTCTAGTGGTAAAATCATCCTTGAATTCAAAACTTGGCATCATCTACCCCTTAATACGTCCTTCTCCCTTACCCTAGTCAAAAACCCTAAGGCATCATAAATTTGGCTAAGTCCCAAAATTTGTTTAGGGTTCCATTTTGGAACCCCTGGATTAAGCTACCCCTTGCCATCTAAGGCAATGCACTTGGTCCTAGAACTACCTTATCTTGAGCACTTCTCAACCATGTCCTTGCCTTGAACCAGATCACTCATACACCCACTTATCCCTGTTAGTTTTGGAGCCAAGTCAACAATCTGTTTTGGCAGGCTTAAAATGCTCAAACTTTTGCAGTTGATCTCTAAGCACTCTCAACTATTATTGGTGACCTCGATGCATGGATCTCATCTATGCAACACCCTCTACAACTTCCACGTCTTGCATGTCCCGTTCTACCCTTAGGATTCTTATTTTCACTTGATCTTGCACCCTATCCACTATTTTAGCACTAGATCACTTGCTCCTCTTTTATCTCTTGTTTATCTTTATTCCAAGCTTAACCTCCACAAAACCAAGAGTAAAGATGGTAGCTACATTATGTAGCCACCCTCTATCCTTGAGATCACTTCTCCCAAAATATTTTATTTGCCAAAAAAAAAAATCTATTTAAGATTCTTCTCTAATTTTTTTTACTACAAAACTACTCCTAGTTTTAGCAAAGCTTTTCAATTTTATTTTCTCAAACATAATAGGAAATGTGTGTGGTATTTCATATCACCTTATCTCCTCCCAAAAATATTTGCTTTATAATAATTCTCCTTGTTTTGTTTTCTAACAAAATGCATGATATGGTACTTATACCATTTCTTGTTTGTTTTTAAAACATGAGAAAACCTACCTTACTTTATGAAGTGAATAGGACATTTTGAACTCCTATATTCCACCAAGTTTCTCTCAACTTTTTCAAATTACCTTTCATTTCGAAATTGCCATAGCCTTAGAGAAGATCCCAATCTTATTTCTTGAGCCATATTTATGTAGTAATATTTGTTCACCAACTATACCTCTTTATTGACACCTAATAATGCTTATGCATTATTACATGTGATCATGCTCACACCTCCTCTTCTCTCTCTTCGTCCATATTTGATTATCACATATTTCAACTCTCCACTTCCTTCTACCTTGACCAAACTTATCACTACTCTTGCCATCATTAGTAACATCATCTAGAATATTTCCATAGTTCATTTGGGCAATGTGCATGACCATCCAAACTTGGCAAAAGTGATAAACCGATCATGCCATGCTTTACTTCTTACCACATACTATCCCACCTCTCTCTCTCCCATCTTGCTTCACTTGTAGACAACCAAGACCTACAACACTTGCTTCACATCCTTACCACGTTGGAAACAAAGTGAGAGAGAAGACCCCAAAGCAATCATGCCAAGTTTGAGCATGCTTATGGCAAGATCTTGGGAAGATCCTTTCTTGCAGCCTACCCCTCCTCCCTCCACTCAATGCCAACGACCATCCATCCCTCTCACCACCCCAGGACACCAAGAAAAGCCTACCTAGCTAGCCCTAGCTTCTCCTTTCTCTTTCCCTTCCCAATGCCATAAGTGGCATAGCCTTTGACAAAACGACCTAGGGCTGCACCCTTGCGCCCCTAGCCATGTCCAGAACCTCTCCCTGGATTCCTGGAATCCATCAATGCCTCTCCCTCGTGCCCCAATGCCCCCAGCACCTCTGCCCAACCATGCCAACCTTGTGGTCACCACGTCTTGGCCAAGAAGGAATCAAGCGCCCCAGACCCCAAGGCTGCGCCATGATGCTGCCCTGGCACCCCTCTTCCCGATATGCACGCTCCCGAGGCCAGCCCTAGCCTGCAGCATCCTCTCCACGCTCGTCCTTGGACACGGTCACCATGTCGGGTGCACCAAGCCCACCATGAACCCATCCCGGGCTATAAAACGCCCCTGCCTCGCTCACTTCCCTCACTTCGCCTCACCTTCCCTCCACCCCACCTCTCCCACCTCCCAGATGACGCGGAGGCGCCCCCGTTTTGCTGCTGCACGCCGGCAGGATCACCATCGCCGTGGTCACCGCGTGTGTGACGGGCTCCGTCACGGACGCCCCCGACGCTCGCGCCTCTTCCTCTCTGCACCATCCTTCTCTCCGTCCTCTCCCCACCCTAACGCATCTTTTTTTTTACTGCCCAGGTCCACCGGAGGCTGCCGCCAACCTCATCGGACCGAAGGCTGCTGCGAGCACCGAGCCGTCGGGGAGGAGCTGCCCTAGCTGGAGGGCGCCCCTGGACGCGCCCTGGACCGCCTCGACGCGCCACCGCCCCGCCCCGACCTCGTCGTCGACCGTCATTGCCCCGCAGGTGAGCCCCTGGCCGCCCCTGCCTGGTGTCCCGTCCGCCGCGCGTGTGTAGACGGAGAAGAACGACGACCCAGGTCGTCCTCGCGTGCGTGCGCTGCATGGCCTCTGGCCACGTCAGCCCATGCAAGGCCTGGCCCGCCTGGGCCCTCTCCTTTTTCTTTGTTTTTTTCCATCCACTAGGACAACTCACCTGGGCCGGCCCAACACTCACTCCCGCACGGCCCGGTCACCTTCCCGCCTGATTAATTCGTTTGAAAAAAATCGAAACAGAGACTTAAAATTTGAAAAGTATCTGCGAGCCTTTTTGCCAATAACTAGAGTTTGGTAGATCCAAATGAAGTGATTCAAATTGCAGGAGAACCAGTATGAAATTATCTACCAGACTCCACTGACCATGTATTTTTAGGATTTTTGTACGATTATTAGTGTATTTAACATGAACACTGTTTCTGGTTAGTATTTTGGGTCTCAAAAATTGAAAAATAAATATTTTTGAATGCTTCCAATTGTATTAAACTTGTTATGTTACTGTGCATCTAGGAAAAATACCAGTAGCCTCTGTTAGTGGTGTTTTTTCTCTGGTTATATGTGTATGTGTGACATGGATTGTTGAAGCAAAACTTTTTGGTTTATTTGAAAACTTTAACCACCTCTTTTCATTAAAATTGGTCAACCAATGTTTTATTCTTGCAAAACAAAACCTCTGCAACTTAACGTTAGTTCTATTGTTTTACTTAAGTTTTCAAATGATGTGAAATATTGTTTACTTTCTTTTTTTGGTAGTGTTTTGTAAACAAAATAAAATAAGAAGAGTGATTTGTGCTTTTTCCAAAAATGTGTGAAAATAAAATATAAATGTTTGTGATGACAAACTAATGCACTTGTCCTCTTTCTAATGTTATTTACCAGGGGATACTTAGTTTGTGCCATGGTGATACCGAGAGGGGCAATTGCTAAGTATGATGCTCTCATACCTTTACTAGGTAAATAAAATGGGTTTTCTTTTAGATGCTTTGTAGTATCTATAAGTCTTTAATATGTTAGCCGTAGAAGAGTGGTTAGCTTTTGATTGTTGAATGTTGCATGCTTGTTATGATTGGTGCAATGTGATTGATTGTGTTCCTTTTATATTTTCCGACGATAGATGCGAACGATTCCGGAGAAGAAGAAGAAGTGGTTCGGACAAGGATTTTATTTATATTGACGGGATTCTTATATTGATGAAGTTGAAGAAGTTCAGGGACAAATAAGCCAAGGCAAGCCATCTTTTGATCTCTGATATGATGTCTCTTTGGACGTCATCTTGTGTTATCAATAGCATCTTGGTTCTATGTGTGATGATCTCCATATTATTGTCATCTATGCTTGGATGCAAGCATGGTACCTCTAGTAGTTTATCTTGTCCAGGTCTTGGTAATTGGTTGGGTGTATGGTATCATGGCCATTGCTATCCAACTTGTTTTCTATGTTTAGCTTGAATATGTTCCACCTCGGGACAAGATTCATACTACACCCCTTCTAGTGTAGATGTATCAATACCATGTTTTTGGTGTATTCTCAAATTGTGATGAGTATGCTCGATTCCCTTAATGGTGTTGGTGTTGGTCAATTCACATCCCTATCTATTGATTGGGTTAGATAGCACCACAAATCTAAAAGTATATTTCCTCTTATGTTGTCATAATACATGCTTAGCTCAAGCAAGTATGATCCACTCCAATACCTCTTTTTCATACCCTCAATGGCGTGATGACCCTCATCTCGGCCATAGTGTTGTATTAGTTCAACTCATGAAACTTTAGGTTGGGAACCCCTCAAGGTTTACCTTGTTGTAAATGTTTATGAAAACCTTGGGTGAGGCAATCTTACCCAAGCGTATGGTTTATGAAAGGAAAGGATCTTGACAAAGATGGTTGGAAAGAGGAAAGTGTGTGTGACTTGGGTTTTTGAGAAAAACGACACATGGTTCTTTGTATTCGCCGGAACAATTACACAGCGCAACCACATTATCCAAAGTGGGTACGGGCTTAGTTCGATGTCCGTTGAAATTGGCATGAGCACCCTTCACAACTTTCTAGGGAGGGTCACGACGACCTCCGACGCCGGGTTGCGCTCGGAGGAGGCAATACACTCGTAGTTGCCTATAGCCGGACGATTACCGAGGGTCTTCGTCATGGCGCCGGAGATACGCTCAAAAGGAGGTATGCTGCCGGGGTGCCGGGAAGGGGTAAGCCCGCGAGGGAAGGACTCATGTCAAGGGAGACGGGCGAAGGACTATGACTGATTATCCGAGCCTCGCATACTTTGGTATGTCGAACCGGGGATGATCCCGGCGGATTTGTCGGTTCTTGTGGTGAAAGTGCGCACACTCGCAGAGTTAAAACTATTCGAATAGCCGCGTCCGCGGTCATGGACGGTTGGGATGGCCGTTACGTAGGCTGTGTCGAGTTTTGGTTTTGAAAATGATTTCCAAAGGAAATGTGTGTTGGAAGTACCGGAAGGGTACGGGAAAGATGGTGTGCCGACCATGTGGAGATGGTCGAGGAAAATGAAACAAAAGAGGGTGACCCTTCCTAGTGTTTTCATGTAGAGGAACTCTGCTTTAACAAAGATATAGAGATGTCATAGGACTTTCTTAGTGTCCCCTTCAATTGTGATGTGGGATGCTATATCCACAAGAGAAACTGATTCTCTTTCACATGCTATATCCACCAGAGAAACTATTCTTCCTCTCTTGTCTTCTTTAGTTAGAATTGTTATCACCTTCTTGTTGGTTTGCGAGTACAATTCAAATGTACTCACGGCTTTGTCCCCGGCTATTTACTTGGCCGGACACTGGAGGACTTCGACAGATGAAGAAGGAGTTGACGACGTCTATGTGAGCTAGGAACGTCTTCCCAGTCAGTTGCCTGTAGGGTTAAGGCAGATGACTTGGGCTCTACGCTGCTGAAGTGATTCTGCTACTCTGATGATTAGATTAGGTCCTTCGAGGCTATCTTGTAAAGATGGGTCATGTGACTTTATTGTAATTTTCTTATTCCGTTTTGTAAAGGATGATGTAATTTGATATCGGTTCGGTTATGTGTTCACGGCACACCGATCATGGGAACGTGAACTGTATACATAACGAGGTATTTCGGACAGCTAGTCCGGGGTCCCCACGTAGCTGGTATCAGAGCTATCCTGACTGTAGGAGACCTTAGTTAGCATGGACGTTAGCTAGGAAACAAGTACTTGGGAAAAACTATTTACAAAACAAAATTGTTTCTTTAGTCGGAAGCATAGCTTCTACTCCCCTTATTTATTTCAAAGCTTCTAAAATTCTTATCTCTCCGCTATATAAAAATGTTTGAAAATTCTTACTCTATGGTCTCATCCACTTCAAACCTACATATTGGACGATGTCCCCAACTCAGACCGGAGAATCGAACTCAAAGATGGATCAATCCCTCATGAAGACTCATGTATCCCTAACGACAGCTATTGAAGATTGATGTCGACTTAGCCGGACAGGAAGATCATGTCTTTGGTTGTCACCAAAGTCTGTCAAGGAGCTGACCTTGTTCCTCCATGGACTTGCACCTTTTTGCAGTCGTCGGGGATCAAGTCCTCGGTTCTTGACTAGTAATTTTTAGGCCAGCCACCGAAGTTGCCGACTTTGGGAGTGCCTCAACAACTACACCTTCGAAGACCTCACGTCCTCGGGATGTTGAGCAAGAAGACTACACAACTTTAGCCTCTGCCTCAACATCGACGACTCAATACCAGGCCTGCTTCGCCACCAACTGCTACCAGGATCCAAGTTGAAGCCAATGTCAGCCAGATGAAGACATCGAGCATATGTGACAAGCCTCCAAACCTATAGGATGGATAGGACAAACTCGATCGCTTTGATTGAGCTACCCCCACGTATTAGGCATCCCTAGATGCTTAGAATGCCTTGTTTGGTGTGATGATTGCTTGTAGTACCTGAGTGTGCTGCCTTGAATGTTTTTATCTCGTTTGTTGTGTGTATGTTTGTCCTGCTCTTTCGGTCTGAAAAACACCCTTAGTGTGATAACCCAATGTAGGAAGCCTCCCTAAGATGTTTTCACCCTCATCTACCTCGCCGATAAAATTCTAATTGCTAGTTTTTGGATAAGTTAGCCTTGTTAAACAATTGTTTTTGAACCGTCGAGAAAACTAATCTAGACCCCTCTCTACGCTAACTACTTTCAAGATAAGACAAAGCATCTCTACTACGCCAAGGAAGCGAAGCCGGTACCTTCAAGATTGACCGCATCTCCGCGAGAAGCCATACTAACTTGGCCTAACCTTGGAGTATAATCGCGCTAGCTTCAAGTATAAATTTTTGAAACTACCCTCTAACACACCGTCTAACAAGCTGAGAGGACAATAGCGTCCAAGCCAAGCTACATCACATGGTTCATCTGGTCCTCATCAAGTGAAGCTCATGAAGATACCTCAAGACTCAAGATTAGGTGTACTTTACCTGCTCACTTCTTAAGTGGTATAAGCCAACACTGACCCTCAAGCTGAAGATTGTCTTCGACGGCCTTCGTTGCTGCTTCATATGGAGACCAACCAGGCGTTTCATCGACTTACTAACTTACCGCGTGTTATATGGTCTAATAAACACCGTGAGTGCCTCTTGAAGTCGTGGACTACACATCGTCTCCTGAAGATTCTTCAACTGAATAAGGAAGATCGACGACTTCTTCAGAAGCCCAGACAGGACTACAAGGCAGAAGCTCTGAGTTTTTCCGAAACCCGATGAAAAATCCTAAGGGTGGAAGACTTCGTCTTCCACTAAAAATTGGAGCTGACCCTAAAAATTTAAACCTTTCTAAAACACCGTCGGAAACTTGTTGGGCTGCATTAACCTCCCTTGAAGCTGCGGACTGTATGTTGCCCCCCTGAAGGTGTTTCAACTCAAGACGGGAGATCAATGACTTCTTCAAAAAGCGCCCGACAAGACCCGTGGCCGAAGCTGAGAGTTTTCAAACCAACCCTATGAACAATTTAAGGGTGGAAGACTTCGTCTTCCACTAAAATTTAAAGTTAACTCTAAAAAGTTTTCAACCCTGCTAAAGCACCGCTGGAGTGCACTAACTCTCCCAGAATCTTGAACCCTCGCTAGGATCGCTTAGAAGCTATAAATCCAACACCTACCTGGAGTAGTCAACCTCTTCATGAAGCTCGCCATCGGCAGGAATCCATCATGTCTCCCAGAAGATGAAGCAACGAACTTCTCGACAACTTCATGTCTACAAGAAGACGAGTCTACCTTTAGTCAACTATAAAAACCTACCTAGTCCTACGCTTAGTAATCTCGGGACGAGATTATTTTAAGGGTGGAAGAGCTGTAACACCCCAACTTTTGCAACCTTGTTTATTTGTCCATAAGGCAAAAATTAGGGGGAACAAAATCTTTTTTTATTAGCTAATTAGATGAATTGCCTTGATCTATTTGTTATAATGAAATGCTTTGATCTCGTTGGTAGATGAATTGTCTTGATTTGCTTGTTGAGCTTTGTCTTGAGCTACCTCAAAGAACAACACCTCTAGTGGTAAAATCATCCTTGAATTCAAAACTTGGCATCATCTACCCCTTAATACGTCCTTCTCCCTTACCCTAGTCAAAAACCCTAAGGCATCATAAATTTGGCTAAGTCCCAAAATTTGTTTAGGGTTCCATTTTGGAACCCCTGGATTAAGCTACCCCTTGCCATCTAAGGAAATGCACTTGGTCCTAGAACTACCTTATCTTGAGCACTTCTCAACCATGTCCTTGCCTTGAACCAGATCACTCATACACCCACTTATCCCTGTTAGTTTTGGAGCCAAGTCAACAATCTGTTTTGGCAGGCTTAAAATGCTCAAACTTTGGCAGTTGATCTCTAAGCACTCTCAACTATTATTGGTGACCTCGATGCATGTATCTCATCTATGCAACACCCTCTACAACTTCCACGTCTTGCATGTCCCGTTCTACCCTTAGGATTCTTATTTTCACTTGATCTTGCACCCTATCCACTATTTTAGCACTAGATCACTTGCTCCTCTTTTATCTCTTGTTTATCTTTATTCCAAGCTTAACCTCCACAAAACCAAGAGTAAAGATGGTAGCTACATTATGTAGCCACCCTCTATCCTTGAGATCACTTCTCCCAAAATATTTTATTTGCCAAAAAAAAAATCTATTTAAGATTCTTCTCTAATTTTTTTTACTACAAAACTACTCCTAGTTTTAGCAAAGCTTTTCAATTTTATTTTCTCAAACATAATAGGAAATGTGTGTGGTATTTCATATCACCTTATCTCCTCCCAAAAATATTTGCTTTATAATAATTCTCCTTGTTTTGTTTTCTAACAAAATGCATGATATGGTACTTATACCATTTCTTGTTTGTTTTTAAAACATGAGAAAACCTACCTTACTTTATGAAGTGAATAGGACATTTTGAACTCCTATATTCCACCAAGTTTCTCTCAACTTTTTCAAATTACCTTTCATTTCGAAATTGCCATAGCCTTAGAGAAGATCCCAATCTTATTTCTTGAGCCATATTTATGTAGTAATATTTGTTCACCAACTATACCTCTTTATTGACACCTAATAATGATTATGCATTATTACATGTGATCATGCTCACACCTCCTCTTCTCTCTCTTCGTCCATATTTGATTATCACATATTTCAACTCTCCACTTCCTTCTACCTTGACCAAACTTATCACTACTCTTGCCATCATTAGTAACATCATCTAGAATATTTCCATAGTTCATTTGGGCAATGTGCATGACCATCCAAACTTGGCAAAAGTGATAAACCGATCATGCCATGCTTTACTTCTTACCACATACTATCCCACCTCTCTCTCTCTCCCATCTTGCTTCACTTGTAGACAACCAAGACCTACAACACTTGCTTCACATCCTTACCACGTTGGAAACAAAGTGAGAGAGAAGACCCCAAAGCAATCATGCCAAGTTTGAGCATGCTTATGGCAAGATCTTGGGAAGATCCTTTCTTGCAGCCTACCCCTCCTCCCTCCACTCAATGCCAACGACCATCCATCCCTCTCACCACCCCAGGACACCAAGAAAAGCCTACCTAGCTAGCCCTAGCTTCTCCTTTCTCTTTCCCTTCCCAATGCCATAAGTGGCATAGCCTTTGACAAAACGACCTAGGGCTGCACCCTTGCACCCCTAGCCTTGTCCTGCACCTCTCCCTGGATTCCTGGAATCCATCAATGCCTCTCCCTCGTGCCCCAATGCCCCCAAGCACCTCTCGCCCAACCATGCCAACCTTGTGGTCACCACGTCTTGGCCAAGAAGGAATCAAGCGCCCCGGACCCCAAGGCTGCGCCATGATGCTGCCCCGGCACCCCTCTTCCCGATATGCACGCTCCCGAGGCCAGCCCTAGCTCGCGAGCATCCTCTCCACGCTCGTCCTTGGACACGGTCACCATGTCGGGTGCACCAAGCCCACCATGAACCCATCCCGGGCTATAAACGCCCCTGCCTCGCTCACTTCCCTCACTTCGCCTCACCTTCCCTCCACCCCACCTCTCCCACCTCCCGGATGACGCGGAGGCGCCCCGTTTTGCCGCTGCACGCCGGCAGGATCACCATCGCCGTGGTCACCGCGTGTGTGACGGGCTCCGTCACGGACGCCCCGACGCTCGCGCCTCTTCCTCTCTCGCACCATCCTTCTCTCCGTCCTCTCCCCGCCCTAACGCATCTTTTTTTACTGCCCAGGTCCACCGGAGGCTGCCGCCAACCTCATCGGACCGAAGGCTGCCGCGAGCACCGAGCCGTCGGGGAGGAGCTGCCCTAGCCGGAGGGCGCCCCGGACGCGCTCTGGACCGCCTCGACGCGCCACCGCCCCGCCCCGACCTCGCCGTCGACCGTCATTGCCCCGCAGGTGAGCCCCGGCCGCCCTCGCCCGGTGTCCCGTCCGCCGCGCGTGTGTAGACGGAGAAGAACGACGACCCAGGTCGTCCTCGCGTGCGTGCGCTGCATGGCCTCTGGCCACGTCAGCCCATGCAAGGCCTGGCCCGCCTGGGCCCTCTCCTTTTTCTTTGTTTTTTTTCCATCCACTAGGACAACTCACCTGGGCCGGCCCAACACTCACTCCCGCACGGCCCAGTCACCTTCCCGCCCAGTTAATTCGTTTGAAAAAAATCGAAACAGAGACTTAAAATTTGAAAAGTATCTGCGAGCCTTTTTGCCAATAACTAGAGTTTGGTAGATCCAAATGAAGTGATTCAAATTGCAGGAGAACCAGTATGAAATTATCTACCAGACTCCACTGACCATGTATTTTTAGGATTTTTGTACGATTATTAGTGTATTTAACATGAACACTGTTTCTGGTTAGTATTTTGGGTCTCAAAAATTGAAAAATAAATATTTTTGAATGCTTCCAATTGTATTAAACTTGTTATGTTACTGTGCATCTAGGAAAAATACCAGTAGCCTCTGTTAGTGGTGTTTTTTCTCTGGTTATATGTGTATGTGTGACATGGATTGTTGAAGCAAAACTTTTTGGTTTATTTGAAAACTTTAACCACCTCTTTTCATTAAAATTGGTCAACCAATGTTTTATTCTTGCAAAACAAAACCTCTGCAACTTAACGTTAGTTCTATTGTTTTACTTAAGTTTTCAAATGATGTGAAATATTGTTTACTTTCTTTTTTTGGTAGTGTTTTGTAAACAAAATAAAATAAGAAGAGTGATTTGTGCTTTTTCCAAAAATGTGTGAAAATAAAATATAAATGTTTGTGATGACAAACTAATGCACTTGTCCTCTTTCTAATGTTATTTACCAGGGATACTTAGTTTGTGCCATGGTGATACCGAGAGGGGCAATTGCTAAGTATGATGCTCTCATACCTTTACTAGGTAAATAAAATGGGTTTTCTTTTAGATGCTTTGTAGTATCTATAAGTCTTTAATATGTTAGCCGTAGAAGAGTGGTTAGCTTTTGATTGTTGAATGTTGCATGCTTGTTATGATTGGTGCAATGTGATTGATTGTGTTCCTTTTATATTTTCCGACGATAGATGCGAACGATTCGGAGAAGAAGAAGAAGTGGTTCGGACAAGGATTTTATTTATATTGACGGGATTCTTATATTGATGAAGTTGAAGAAGTTCAGTGGACAAATAAGCCAAGGCAAGCCATCTTTTGATCTCCGATATGATGTCTCTTTGGACGTCATCTTGTGTTATCAATAGCATCTTGGTTCTATGTGTGATGATCTCCATATTATTGTCATCTATGCTTGGATGCAAGCATGGTACCTCTAGTAGTTTATCTTGTCCAGGTCTTGGTAATTGGTTGGGTGTATGGTATCATGGCCATTGCTATCCAACTTGTTTTCTATGTTTAGCTTGAATATGTTCCACCTCGGGACAAGATTCATACTACACCCCCTTCTAGTGTAGATGTATCAATACCATGTTTTTGGTGTATTCTCAAATTGTGATGAGTATGCCTCGATTCCCTTAATGGTGTTGGTGTTGGTCAATTCACATCCCTATCTATTGATTGGGTTAGATAGCACCACAAATCTAAAAGTATATTTCCTCTTATGTTGTCATAATACATGCTTAGCTCAAGCAAGTATGATCCACTCCAATACCTCTTTTTCATACCCTCAATGGCGTGATGACCCTCATCTCGGCCATAGTGTTGTATTAGTTCAACTCATGAAACTTTAGGTTGGGAACCCCTCAAGGTTTACCTTGTTGTAAATGTTTATGAAAACCTTGGGTGAGGCAATCTTACCCAAGCGTATGGTTTATGAAAGGAAAGGATCTTGACAAAGATGGTTGGAAAGAGGAAAGTGTGTGTGACTTGGGTTTTTGAGAAAAACGACACATGGTTCTTTGTATTCGCCCGGAACAATTACACGAGCGCAACCACATTATCCAAAGTGGGTACGGGCTTAGTTCGATGTCCGTTGAAATTGGCATGAGCACCCTTCACAACTTTCTAGGGAGGGTCACGACGACCTCTCGACGCCGGGTTGCGCTCCGGAGGAGGCAATACACCGTAGTTGCCTATAGCCGGACGATTACCGAGGGTCTTCCGTCATGGCGCCGGAGATACGCTCAAAAGGAGGTATGCTCGCCGGGGTGCCGGGAAGGGGTAAGCCCGCAGGGAAGGACTCATGTCAAGGGAGACGGGCGAAGGACTATGACTGATTATCCGAGCCTCGCATACTTTGGTATGTCGAACCGGGGATGATCCCGGCGGATTTGTCGGTTCTTGTGGTGAAAGTGCGCACACTCGCGAGTTAAAACTATTCGAATAGCCGCGTCCGCGGTCATGGACGGTTGGGATGGCCGTTACGTAGCCGTGTCGAGTTTTGGTTTTGAAAATGATTTCCAAAGGAAATGTGTGTTGGAAGTACCGGAAGGGTACGGGAAAGATGGTGTGCCGACCATGTGGAGATGGTCGAGGAAAATGAAACAAAAGAGGGTGACCCTTCCTAGTGTTTTCATGTAGAGGAACTCTGCTTTAACAAAGATATAGAGATGTCATAGGACTTTCTTAGTGTCCCCTTCAATTGTGATGTGGGATGCTATATCCACAAGAGAAACTGATTCTCTTTCACATGCTATATCCACCAGAGAAACTATTCTTCCTCTCTTGTCTTCTTTAGTTAGAATTGTTATCACCTTCTTGTTGGTTTGCGAGTACAATTCAAATGTACTCACGGCTTTGTCCCTGGCTATTTACTTGGCCAGACCCGGAGGACTTCGACGGATGAAGAAGGAGTTGACGACGTCTATGTGAGCTAGGAACGTCTTCCCGGCCGCGTTGCTCGTAGGGTTAAGGCGGATGACTTGGGCTCTACGCCGTCTGAAGTGATTCTCGCTACTCCGATGATTAGATTAGGTCCTTCGAGGCTATCTTGTAAAGATGGGTCATGTGACTTTATTGTAATTTTCTTATTCCGTTTTGTAAAGGATGATGTAATTTGATATCAGTTCGGTTATGTGTTCACGGCACACTGATCATGGGAACGTGAACTGTATACATAACAGGGTATTTCGGACAGCTAGTCCGGGGTCCCCACAGGTAACCTTGCTAACGTCGTCATCTCGTACCTGTCAAAGTCGGGCCATCGGTTGCCGACAAAAGAGAGGAAGCAAAAGAGAAAGGGAAAAGGCGAGAGTAAGTACCAAGGAACGAACTCCGGCACGTACTTAGCGAGACTAGAAATGGCTATGCTCGCCGAGCGAGTATAGATATATATCGCCTGGGGCTATATGGTAGGTTTAGCGGAAGCAAAACTATAACCAATAGAGACACGCTACAACATCCGTCTACTCAGAGAAGATAAGAGAGCGCATAAGGTAACAGATAATACTACACAAACATAACCCAGCCAAATACACATATCCCCTTCAACAATTGCCAAGAGGCAATGTAAAAGGCACTCAACGGTGGACAAGTTTTATTAGGTATCGGTTGTAGTAATGCTATATTACTACGCAAGTTATTAGCAAATTATTAGCATCAACATAAAGGTGTAAGTTGTTCTATGATCAAGCTATACAATTCCAAGTCGTCCATAACCGCGGACACGGCTTATCGATAAGATGTACACCCTGCAGGGGTTGCCCAAATGTAACCATACGCATGCTCGACCCACTTACGACAGGTGGATGTCTCACAACAAGATCGTTCCCAGCTCAACAAGAAAGTCTAGGGGGCCACCCGACTAAGCTACCCGTAACGAAGTCCGGCCGTACTCCGAGCGGACTCGGGGTTTGCGACGGCGGCTAGGCGTGCGAACCACACGCTTTCGCTAAACGTCCCGCGGGGTACAAGTACAAAATATAAACACCCGAAGGCAACAGGAAGTAAACACCCGAAGGCAACAAGTAAGTAAAGCATGGCATACATGGCATAGGCAAATAAAACCAAGGTTGTGGCCCCCTTTTCAACTGACTTGAGAAAAGGTAATGGGTGAGGGGGGGTCCCAATAATCGTCCCCACGTACGGGTAGAGCGCTCAATCTCGGAACAGATAACAAGAACTCGGGTCCTAGGGGACATTAGCGAGTCAAAGTTTCGATGCTTTCGTAAAGGGGCTCACAGATGCCTCTGCTTACAATTTTAGTTGTTAACAAATAAGTAAAGCATGTGTATCTCCAACAACTGATATAGCATGTGATAACCTCCCAACAACCCAACATATCCCGATAACAAATCGAGATAAACAACAGAGCCTAAACACGCCTACGACTCGCAAGGCTCAAACATCAAGCAACGGCTATGTGTAAGGAATGATACATATGGGATTATTATGGTACACAAGTGGATAGGACACGTGACTCGATAAAGAATCGCAACATAAGGATAGCAGTGCGAGGGAGAGAGTAAATAGGTGAAGAGAGAGGGCTCGCTCCGTGAAAAGCTGCAGAAGAACTTGTCGGAGAACTCGTCGTATCTCACATCAACACTTCGCGATCCTATCCGGGAAGAAGCAAATGTCTGGTACACATAACGCATGCAAGTCTTACTACTACGGATAAAGAAGATCCGACATGATCAAGATGATATGCATGACATGGCAAAGATGGTGCAATGCAATTATCCAAATTAAGCGGGTTCGGAACCCGGACAAACAAATTATTAGGTTCGAGTTGCATTTCCTACCGACAAATTTAAGGGTGGATTAGCATAGCAAACATGGCAGGGGTGAGCTACTTCAATATTAAACGGGGCGGGGAAAGCCATAGTCGATATCCGAAATACTCCGCATATATGTTAGGTGAACATGCATAACTATCAACGCGCGACATGATGCGAGATGCAAACAAGCATATGAATGGCATATTCATGTTCCTTATGTTTTTCTGATCAAATTTCATATATGAAATATTTTATTTTGAGTTATAGTTTGCAAGTTATGAATTTTACAAGATATGCACATTTTATGGAATTTCAGAAAAACAGAGAAAAGAGATACACGTTTTATACCCAGAACGAGCTAGCCACGTAGGCCGATGCGCGGGGCCGGGGAGGTGATGAGGCGCCGACTAGGACAGCGGGCGCCGAGGTGAATCCGTTGGTGGGCGACAAACGGGGCCCACCTGTCAGGTTGAGGAAAAGAACAAAAAGGTGAGGATTTGCCTCAGATCGGAATTGAACTCAGGATCTCCGGATCCACATCAAAGGGACTGACCAGCTGAGCTACTGCTCATGTGTGACAACACGGAGGCGCGCTGCATATTGAGGTAGGTTCTGGCGAAGATCTGGACCATGGCAGCCATGGCAGACGGCTCAGGTCGGAGAAGGACTTGGCAGTGCAGGACGAATCAGGACGCATGAGTGTGTTGCGGGGGTGCGCCTCGACGCAGCGGACCCGATGGTGGAGGCGCTTGGGGCGGAGGACCACCGGAACGGCGCCGACGTCGACCCGCAGGGGCGGAGGACGGCGGAAGGGTGGAGTAGAGGAAGAAATAGAGGGAGAAGGGGCTCCTGAGATGCATCACCTCACCGTGACCGTGATGGAGATCTCGTACGGGCCGGAGGAGGACGTAGGCGGCCGGATTCGGAGAAGATGGACGGCAAACGCTGCGGGGAATCGGCGACCTTGTGCTCGGTACAAAGCGCCTCGGGACGATTCCTTACACGTAGATGAAGAGGACGACGAGGCGCATCCGCCGGTGCCCTCAGAACGACGGGGGACGCAAAGGAGCGGTGGCACCATGGTGGGGTGGTGGTGGTACTGTGGGACTTTTTCTTCTTCGTTTGCCTACAGAGAGAAGAGAATGTGAGGGGGAAAGGGAGGCGACACGAGGGAGGGAGAAGGGCTAGGGTTTCCTTGGACGCTGGTGGAGGGAAATAAAAGATGGAGGAGGGAGCAGGTGGGAACCAGGCGGGTGGGGAGGACCGGGGAACGGAGCAGGTGGCCGTGACACCTTCCGTTGGTGGTTGACGGAGAGGAAGAAGAGAAACAGGGCTCTCCTCCCGTTAACGAAACGGTATGGGCCAAAGGTGGCCTCGCTTGGGTGGATGAAAGAAGTGGGCCGGGAGGGAGAGAAGAGCATGGGCCACCGGGTTGGGCTGATGCGGTGGAGGAAAAAAAAGAGGCTGGGCTAGAAAAGAGAAAGGGGTCCAGGAAGGAGGGGAGGGTTTTTCAAAGCTTTTTCTTTCTTTGTTTTTGTAAAACCAGATTTGGAAAACCATTTCAAACCAAACCAAAGCAGCACAAAATTTTATTTTGAAGTTTGAAAACATTTGAAAATAACTTTATTGGATAAGTAGGTTTGGTGTTAGATTTGTTAAATGATAAGAGAGGGGAGGTTTATTGTTAAAACCATACGAGAGGGAAACAAAATATTTTAGGGTTTATAAAATAGTTTTATTTTATTTTGTGAAACCATGGATGATATGATGCGTATGCCATGATGATGCATAAAAGAAAAAGAACAAACAAAAATCTATTAGGGGTACTACCCTGGGTCGTTACAATCGACACCACTAACAAGGAACCTCGCCCCAAGGTTCCACCTCAAGGTACGGGGAGAGAGGTGAACTATCGGGTCTTCTGGCGTCGTGTCGATCTCCTCGACACCACTAACAAGAATTGTTGCTCCACGTAGATCGGCGACACCACCAACAAGAAGTCGTTGTTCCGATGACGATGATGACTCCGGAGAAACAAAGAAAGGCGTAACAGTCACACGGATCCACCAATTCATCGTAACAAGAGCGAATAATAAGAGTAGTCGGTATGGTGATCAGCCTATCCCGCACTCAAAGTATTACTCTGCACAAGAATAGGAGAATCGTGTAACAGCTCCCAGAATTCTGATTGACGATATCGACAAGCATTGTCAGCGAATATTCGACGGAGCCAAAGAACAAAGAATTGTAGAAAGATCGGATAGGCATAGATGACATCAATGGAGAAGACGGAGGTTAGCCGCCGGTGATGTTCTTCTCGTCGAAAACTTCGAGAGATCGGTCCTAATAGGTTAAGGCGAGAGATCGTCCAACCCACGTCGGAACCTAAGACTCAGAGAAACTCGGATAAGAGAGAAGACTCAAAACGCGGAAAGGTAAGAGAAGAAAGAATGTAGGTAAGGAGAAAAATTAGATCTAATCAGATCTATCCAACGAGTTTTTAGAAAATAGTTTTGACACTCTAAACTCAACGACCGTTGGCAAGGTTATCCTACAGGCTGGACTAGTGGGGTACCGTCAACCTGGGGCTCTGATACCAACTTGTGACGCCCCGGAACCGGTACCATGAGGATCCCAGCGAACCCGCCGAAATCCGCACGATATCGATTTAGAGACGCCCTCCGACACGACGTGCGCGACGAATCACACACGTGATGCCAGAGGAATTAACACGAGCGGTAACATTACGACAGGATTGCAATAGAGCCCACAAGATACATATATTACAACAACAACTCCAACGAGTCAAGATACAAATATACAATACAAAGATCCAAATCATACAGAAGATCGAATACGTCCGAGTACGGACAAGATACAAATTGGACTAAGAGTCCTGAAGATAACCGATGGCGTCCATAACCCTGCCCAGGCCAAGCCGGAAGGGTAACCTTGCTAACGTCGTCATCTCGTACCTGTCAAAGTCGGGCCATCGGTTGCCGACAAAAGAGAGGAAGCAAAATAGAAAGGGAAAAGGCGAGAGTAAGTACCAAGGAACGAACTCCGGCACGTACTTAGCGAGACTAGAAATGGCTATGCTCGCCGGCGAGTATAGATATATATCGCCTGGGGCTATATGGTAGGTTTAGCGGCAGCAAAACTATAACCAATAGAGACACGCTACAACATCCGTCTACTCAGAGAAGATAAGAGAGCGCATAAGGTAACAGATAATACTACACAAACATAACCCAGCCAAATACACATATTCCCTTCAACAATTGCGAAGAGGCAATGTAAAAGGCACTCAACGGTGGACAAGTTTTATTAGGTATCGGTTGTAGTAATGCTATATTACTACGCAAGTTATTAGCAAATTATTAGCATCAACATAAAGGTGTAAGTTGTTCTATGATCAAGCTATACAATTCCAAGTCGTCCATAACCGCGGACACGGCTTATCGATAAGATGTACACCCTGCGGGGGTTGCCCAAATGTAACCATACGCATGCTCGACCCACTTACGACAGGTGGATGTCTCACAACAAGACCGTTCCCAGTTCAACAAGAAAGTCTAGGGGGGCCACCCGACTAAGCTACCCGTAACGAAGTCCGGCCGTACTCCGAAGCGGACTCAGGGTTGGCGACGGCGGCTAGGCATGCGAACCACACGCTTTCGCTAAACGTCCCGCGGGGTACAGTGCAGAATATAAACACCCGAAGGCAACAGGAAGTAAACACCCGAAGGCAACAGTAAGTAAAGCATGGCATACATGGCATAGGCAAATAAAACCAAGGTTGTGGCCCCCTTTTCAACTGACTTGAGAAAAGGTAATGGGTGAGGGGGTCCCAATAATCGTCCCCACGTACGGGTAGAGCGCTCAATCTCGGAACAGATAACAAGAACTCGGGTCCTAGGGGACATTAGCGAGTCAAAGTTCCGATGCTTTCGCAAAGGGGCTCACAGATGCCTCTGCTTACAATTTTAGTTGTTAACAAATAAGTAAAGCATGTGTATCTCCAACAACTGATATAGCATGTGATAACCTCCCAACAACCCAACATATCCCGATAACAGATCGAGATAAACAACAGAGCCTAAACACGCCTACGACTCGCAAGGCTCAAACATCAAGCAACGGCTATGGGTAAGGAATGATACATATGGGATTATTATGGTACACAAGTGGATAGGACACGTGACTCGATAAAGAATCGCAACATAAGGATAGCAGTGCGAGGGAGAGAGTAAATAGGTGAAGAGAGAGGGCTCGCCTGTGAAAAGCTGCAGAAGAACTTGTCGGAGAACTCGTCGTATCTCACATCAACACTTCGCGATCCTATCCGGGAAGAAGCAAATGCTGGTACACATAACGTATGCAAGTCTTACTACTACGGATAAAGAAGATCCGACATGATCAAGATGATATGCATGACATGGCAAAGATGGTGCAATGCAATTATCCAAATTAAGCGGGTTCGGAACCCGGACAAACAAATTATTAGGTTCGAGTTGCATTTCCTACCGACAAATTTAAGGGTGGATTAGCATAGCAAACGTGGCAGGGGTGAGCTACTTCAATATTAAACGGGCGGGAAAGCCATAGTCGATATCCGAAATACTCCGCATATATGTTAGGTGAACATGCATAACTATCAACGCGCGACATGATGCGAGATGCAAACAAGCATATGAATGGCATATTCATGTTCCTTATATTTTTCTGATCAAATTTCATATATGAAATATTTTATTTTGAGTTATAGTTTGCAAGTTATGAATTTTACAAGATATGCACATTTTATGGAATTTCAGAAAAACAGAGAAAAGAGATACACGTTTTATACCCAGAACGAGCTAGCCACAGAGGCTGATGCGCGGGGCCAGGGAGGTGATGAGGCGCTGACTAGGACAGCGGGCGCTGAGGTGGATCTGTTGGTGGCTGACAAACGGGGCCCACCTGTCAGGTTGAGGAAAAGAACAAAAAGGTGAGGCGTTGCCTCAGATCGGAATTGAACTCAGGATCTCCGGATCCACATCAAAGGGACTGACCAGCTGAGCTACTGCTCATGTGTGACAACACGGAGGCGCGCTGCATATTGAGGTAGGTTATGGCGAAGATCTGGACCATGGCAGCCATGGCAGACGGCTCAGGTCGGAGAAGGACTTGGCAGTGCATGACGAATCAGGACGCATGAGTTTGTTGCGGGGGTGCGCCTCGACGCAGCAGACCCGATGGTGGAGGCGCTTGGGGCGGAGGACCACCGGAACGGCGCCGACGTCGACCTGCAGGGGCGGAGGACGGCGGAAGGGTGGAGTAGAGGAAGAAATAGAGGGAGAAGGGGCTCCTGAGATGCATCACCTCACCGTGACCGTGATGGAGATCTCGTACGGGCCGGAGGAGGACGTAGGCGGCCGGATTCGGAGAAGATGGACGGCAAACGCTGCGGGGAATCGGCGACCTTGTGCTCGGTACAAAGCGCCTCGGGACGATTCCTTACACGTAGATGAAGAGGACGACGAGGCGCATCCGCCGGTGCCCTCAGAACGACGGGGGACGCAAAGGAGCGGCGGCACCATGGTGGGGTGGTGGTGGTACTGTGGGACTTTTTCTTCTTCGTTTGCCTACAGAGAGAAGAGAATGTGAGGGGGAAAGGGAGGCGACACGAGGGAGGGAGAAGGGCTAGGGTTTCCTTGGACGCCGGTGGAGGGAAATAAAAGATGGAGGAGGGAGCAGGTGGGAACCAGGGCGGGTGGGGAGGACCAGGGAACGGAGCAGGTGGCCGTGACACCTTCCGTTGGTGGTTGACGGAGAGGAAGAAGAGAAACAGGGCTCTCCTCCCGTTAACGAAACGGTATGGGCCAAAGGTGGCCTGCTTGGGTGGATGAAAGAAGTGGGCCAGGAGGTGATGAGGACATCCCATCTCTTGATACAACCGCTGTACCTACAGCGACACAAATACAAGGACCAATCACTCGAGCTCGTGCCAAACAACTGAACTATCAGGTACTTTCGTTTCTTGGAACTATTCCTCACATACACGAGAATATGATGCTGCCTAAATCAGATATGTTTGTTACTCTTAGGAATGATGGACCAAGCATGGATGAGGAGGATAAGCATTGGAGCATGATCACACATGGAGGAGATGGCAGCAAACATATGAGGATTGAAGAAGACGCTGCGAGTGGAGATTTCAGAACTTTGAAGCCACCATAATTGGAGATGAAGGCATGGACGAAATATAGAGTTCTCCACTTCATAATTTCGTCCACATGAGTTCATGGTGCTGCGACACCTTTAGTTTTGGGCCAGGCCCATGTAATTTTCGCAGATTTAAGTCAGCCACTTTTTAGAGTCCGTATTGAAGGGGGAAAGGCCTTCTAGGGTTTGGTTCGGCCACCATATGCATGGCTGGCCGAAACCCCACCTTTTCCTCCTTTAAATACCCCCATAGCCGTCACGTTTAGACTGGGATTTTGATTAGATTAAAAGTTAGCCATTGCTGCAACTCTCGTGTACTTCTTTTGAGGCCAACGCCCAGAACAAGACCGACTATTCGGAATCCCACCTTTGTCAATAAAGCTTTCAACTTTCATCCGCAATATTCTGATTGCATCATTAGTTCTTACTTGTTCTCGATTTCAGGTAGGAATTAAGACCCTCGCTGGTCAGGCTGATCGTGCATCCGCAAGATCAGTAACTCCCGGAGATTGTCCCAGCGATTGCATTGGCGCACGAGCTTTGCACGTGTAGTCGGATCGTCAAGCACGAACTCCACCAACAAATCGATTTATCCACGTCTCATCGAAAGATCGGCCACCTTTGCCCTATCAGGAGGGAAAGAAGAGCATGGGCCACCGGGTTGGGCTGATGCGGTGGAGGAAAAAAAAAAGAGGCTGGGCTAGAAAAGAGAAAGGGGTCCAGGAAGGAGGGGAGGGTTTTTCAAAGCTTTTTCTTTCTTTTTTTTTTTGTAAAACCAGATTTGGAAAACCATTTCAAACCAAACCAAAGCAGCACAAAATTTTATTTTGAAGTTTGAAAACATTTGAAAATAACTTTATTGGATAAGTAGGTTTGGTGTTAGATTTGTTAAATGATAAGAGAGGGGAGGTTTATTGTTAAAACCATACGAGAGGGAAACAAAATATTTTAGGGTTTATAAAATAGTTTTATTTTATTTTGTGAAACCATGGATGATATGATGCGTATGCCATGATGATGCATAAAAGAAAAAGAACAAACAAAAATCTATTAGGGGTACTACCCTGGGTCGTTACAATCGACACCACTAACAAGGAACCTCGCCCCGAGGTTCCACCTCAAGGTACGGGGGAGAGAGGTGAACTATCGGGTCTTCTGGCGTCGTGTCGATCTCCTCGACACCACTAACAAGAATTGTTGCTCCACGTAGATCGGCGACACCACCAACAAGAAGTCGTTGTTCCGATGACGATGATGACTCCGGAGAAACAAAGTAAGGCGTAACAGTCACACGGATCCACCAATTCATCGTAACAAGAGCGAATAATAAGAGTAGTCGGTATGGTGATCAGCCCATCCCGCACTCAAAGTATTACTCTGCACAAGAATAGGAGAATCGTGTAACAGCTCCCAGAATTCTGATTGACGATATCGACAAGCATTGTCAGCGAATATTCGACGGAGCCAAAGAACAAAGAATTGTAGAAAGATCAGATAGGCATAGATGACATCAATGGAGAAGACGGAGGTTAGCCGCCGGTGATGTTCTTCTGTCAGAAAACTTCAGAGATCGGTCCTAATAGGTTAAGGCAGAGATCGTCCAACCCACGTCGGAACCTAAGACTCAGAGAAACTCGGATAAGAGAGAAGACTCAAAACGCGGAAAGGTAAGAGAAGAAAGAATGTAGGTAAGGAGAAAAATTAGATCTAATCAGATCTATCCAACGAGTTTTTAGAAAATAGTTTTGACACTCTAAACTCAACGACCGTTGGCAAGGTTATCCTACAGGCCGGACTAGTGGGGTACCGTCAACTCGGGGCTCGATACCAACTTGTGACGCCCCGAACCGGTACCATGAGGATCCCAGCGAACCCGCCGAAATCCGCACGATATCGATTCAGAGACGCCCTCCGACACGACGTGCGCGACGAATCACACACGTGATGCCAGAGGAATTAACACGAGCGGTAACATTACGACAGGATTGCAATAGAGCCCACAAGATACATATATTACAACAACAACTCCAACGAGTCAAGATACAAATATACAATACAAAGATCCAAATCATACAGAAGATCGAATACGTCCGAGTACGGACAAGATACAAATTGGACTAAGAGTCCCGAAGATAACCAGTGGCGTCCATAACCCTGCCCAGGCCAAGCCGGAAGGGTAACCTTGCTAACGTCGTCATCTCGTACCTGTCAAAGTCGGGCCATCGGTTGCCGACAAAAGAGAGGAAGCAAAAGAGAAAGGGAAAAGGCGAGAGTAAGTACCAAGGAACGAACTCCGGCACGTACTTAGCGAGACTAGAAATGGCTATGCTCGCCGGGCGAGTATAGATATATATCGCCTGGGGCTATATGGTAGGTTTAGCGGCAGCAAAACTATAACCAATAGAGACACGCTACAACATCCGTCTACTCGCAGAAGATAAGAGAGCGCATAAGGTAACGAGATAATACTACACAAACATAACCCGACCAAATACACATATCCCCTTCAACAATTGCGAAGAGGCAATGTAAAAGGCACTCAACGGTGGACAAGTTTTATTAGGTATCGGTTGTAGTAATGCTATATTACTACGCAAGTTATTAGCAAATTATTAGCATCAACATAAAGGTGTAAGTTGTTCTATGATCAAGCTATACAATTCCAAGTCGTCCATAACCGCGGACACGGCTTATCGATAAGATGTACACCCTGCAGGGGTTGCCCAAATGTAACCATACGCATGCTCGACCCACTTACGACAGGTGGATGTCTCACAACAAGACCGTTCCCGGCTCAACAAGAAAGTCTAGGGGGGCCACCCGACTAAGCTACCCGTAACGAAGTCCGGCCGTACTCCGAAGCGGACTCAGGGTTTACGACGGCGGCTAGGCGTGCGAACCACACGCTTTCGCTAAACGTCCCGCGACGTACAGTACAGAATATAAACACCCGAAGGCAACAGGAAGTAAACACCCGAAGGCAACAGTAAATAAAGCATGGCATACATGGCATAGGCAAATAAAACCAAGGTTGTGGCCCCCTTTTCAACTGATTTGAGAAAAGGTAATGGGTGAGGGGGGGTCCCAATAATCGTCCCCACGTACGGGTAGAGCGCTCAATCTCGGAACAGATAACAAGAACTCGGGTCCTAGGGGACATTAGCGAGTCAAAGTTCCGATGCTTTCGCAAAGGGGCTCACGGATGCCTCTGCTTACAATTTTAGTTGTTAACAAATAAGTAAAGCATGTGTATCTCCAACAACTGATATAGCATGTGATAACCTCCCAACAACCCAACATATCCCGATAACAAATCGAGATAAACAACAGAGCCTAAACACGCCTACGACTCGCAAGGCTCAAACATCAAGCAACGACTATGGGTAAGGAATGATACATATGGGATTATTATGGTACACAAGTGGATAGGACACGTGACTCGATAAAGAATCACAACATAAGGATATCAGTGCGAGGGAGAGAGTAAATAGGTGAAGAGAGAGGGCTCGCCTGTGAAAAGCTGCAGAAGAACTTGTCGGAGAACTCGTCGTATCTCACATCAACACTTCGCGATCCTATCCGGGAAGAAGCAAATGCTGGTACACATAACGCATGCAAGTCTTACTACTACGGATAAAGAAGATCCGACATGATCAAGATGATATGCATGACATGGCAAAGATGGTGCAATGCAATTATCCAAATTAAGCGGGTTCGGAACCCGGACAAACAAATTATTAGGTTCGAGTTGCATTTCCTACCGACAAATTTAAGGGTGGATTAGCATAGCAAACATGGCAGGGGTGAGCTACTTCAATATTAAACGGGGCGGGGAAAGCCATAGTCGGTATCCGAAATACTCCGCATATATGTTAGGTGAACATGCATAACTATCAACGCGCGACATGATGCGAGATGCAAACAAGCATATGAATGGCATATTCATGTTCCTTATGTTTTTCTGATCAAATTTCATATATGAAATATTTTATTTTGAGTTATAGTTTGCAAGTTATGAATTTTACAAGATATGCACATTTTATGGAATTTCAGAAAAACAGAGAAAAGAGATACACGTTTTATACCCAGAACGAGCTAGCCACAGAGGCTGATGCGCGGGGCCAGGGAGGTGATGAGGCGCTGACTAGGACAGCGGGCGCTGAGGTGGATCTGTTGGTGGCTGACAAACGGGGCCCACCTGTCAGGTTGAGGAAAAGAACAAAAAGGTGAGGCGTTGCCTCAGATCGGTATTGAACTCAGGATCTCCGGATCCACATCAAAGGGACTGACCAGCTGAGCTACTGCTCATGTGTGACAACATGGAGGCGCGTTTCATATTGAGGTAGCTTCTGGCGAAGATCTGGACCATGGCGGCCATGGCAAACGGCTCAGTTCGGGGAAGGACTTGGCAGCGCAGGACGAAACAGGACGCCTTGGTGTGCTTCGGGGTTGCGCCTCGACGCGGCGGACCCGATGGTGGAGGCGCTTGGGGCGGAGGACCACCGGAACGGCGCCGACGTCGACCTGCAGGGGCGGAGGACGGCGGTGAACGGCGGAAGGGTGGAGTAGAGGAAGAAATAGAGGGAGAAGGGGCTCCTGAGATGCATCACCTCACCGTGACCGTGATGGAGATCTCGTACGGGCCGGAGGAGGACGTAGGCGGCCGGATTCGGAGAAGATGGACGGCAAACGCTGCGGGGAATCGGCGACCTTGTGCTCGGTACAAAGCGCCTCGGGACGATTCCTTACACGTAGATGAAGAGGACGACGAGGCGCATCCGTCGGTGCCCTCAGAACGACGGGGGACGCAAAGGAGCGGCGGCACCATGGTGGGGTGGTGGTGGTACTGTGGGACTTTTTCTTCTTCGTTTGCCTACAGAGAGAAGAGAATGTGAGGGGGAAAGGGAGGCGACACGAGGGAGGGAGAAGGGCTAGGGTTTCCTTGGACGCTGGTGGAGGGAAATAAAAGATGGAGGAGGGAGCAGGTGGGAACCAGGCGGGTGGGGAGGACCAGGGAACGGAGCAGGTGGCCGTGACACCTTCCGTTGGTGGTTGACGGAGAGGAAGAAGAGAAACAGGGCTCTCCTCCCGTTAACGAAACGGTATGGGCCAAAGGTGGCCTGCTTGGGTGGATGAAAGAAGTGGGCCAGGAGGGAGAGAAGAGCATGGGCCACCGGGTTGGGCTGATGCGGTGGAGGAAAAAAAAAGAGGCTGGGCTAGAAAAGAGAAAGGGGTCCAGGAAGGAGGGGAGGGTTTTTCAAAGCTTTTTCTTTCTTTGTTTTTGTAAAACCAGATTTGGAAAACCATTTCAAACCAAACCAAAGCAGCACAAAATTTTATTTTGAAGTTTGAAAACATTTAAAAATAACTTTATTGGATAAGTAGGTTTGGTGTTAGATTTGTTAAATGATAAGAGAGGGGAGGTTTATTGTTAAAACCATACGAGAGGGAAACAAAATATTTTAGGGTTTATAAAATAGTTTTATTTTATTTTGTGAAACCATGGATGATATGATGCGTATGCCATGATGATGCATAAAAGAAAAAGAACAAACAAAAATCTATTAGGGGTACTACCCTGGGTCGTTACACTACTCCTATGATTTCCCTATCCTGTGAATGAAAGGAGCCCTTAAATCAAACTACCCCGCAGCTCGTCGATTCATATAAAACCGACTCTAGACAAAAACTCTTCGCCCGACCTTTCTTCTTCACCATCAGGCCACCACACACTGTCATTTTCCATTGCAACGCATCTTACTAAAATCTTCTTGTGCCACCTCCAGTTTAAAGGCCTACTCGCATTACCCTACATCATCAATGCCCCGCGTACTTATACGCACCGCCTACAACTCTGCACTCCTATGACCTACCATGGCTGGGCAGTCAAAAAAAGTTGCGTGACCTGGGAAATCAACAAGCCACGCAAGCAAGTCGCAAGCATCATAAATTACGATTCAATGCCTAGCTACAATCTAGCTGGCCTCCTCCCAACTCATTGTCCTTGACGCCTTGACAAAGCCTTCTAAAAGGGTTTTATCAAAATATTCCATATGGATTAAAAAAAACGCATCCGCTAGAGATTCATATATGCTCCCTAGGGTAAAATATGCGTCTCAAATTTATATGGATACATATGTATCTCTAACTAAAATGCATGTATCTAGACATAAGTGAGACACCTATATATTTTCAAACGGGATGTAGTAGATTTTTTGGGTCATGTGTTGGCAATAAAAAATGGATTCCCCATTTCATATGTGCACAAGGAGGGCAAAACGAGTGGTCTTTTGTGAAGTGTCTCTACCAATCTACAACCACTTCAATTTTCACATGTACGCTAGACCCTGAAGGATGTCCAAATCCAAGTTGAAGTGTTTTATCTCGATCCACATCTACATATGGTTTTATAATTGAGCTTTATCCTATTGAATTCAAAATTAAACTGTATATACATAAATTATAATTCAAAAATCGGAGAAAATACTTGTTGGGGGTCAGTTACCACACATATAACAAATGGTACAGCCCGCAAGTTTGAGCCAAATTTTAAAACAAGCAAAAGAGTTTTTTTTTTGCAAAAGTTGGGCATTGAGTCAAAACATATGATGTAGATCCCACGGAAAATATCAAACCACACATACAAATGGTTTTTTTGGGGGGGGGGGGATTCACAAACTTGGTTACCCTACATGTATGATTTTCCTTGTTTTTGTACCCACTTGGGAAGGGTTCATGCATGATCTGTAGCAAACTTTCTTGTGAAGACATATTTTGGTACATATGTGAATCTTCTCACGGCCATCAACTTTGCGTACTCAAGTTTTTTGCTCCAATATATGCAAAATGATATCAGTGTATTTTCGATTTTACTTATTCACAATGTTGGCAATTTTTTTGAATTTTATGCCCATTTGAATATTGGTTTTTCATTTATTTATTTCTTTTTTGAATTTTTATGCCCATTTGAATATTTGTCAAATCCTAGGTTTGACCAAGATTTAAACAAGTTTAACACATGAAAAATGAAAAGGTAAGCCTGGATCCTTCTTATTCACTCCAAAATGAAGCTTTTGGGAGGGTTTTTGAAATTTCCATGTTTGAAACCCAAAACCACTTCTCTTTGTGCTTGACTTCATAAGACAGAGTTTAGGGTTAGGGGTAGATACATGATTTTTCTGGTTTGAATATGTCTAGACCTTGGTTTATCAACTTGAATGCTTACTATATGACATAAGAAGACCATGTGCTTTGGTTTTTCATTTTTTTTGATTTCTTTCAAAATTTTATGCCCATTTGAATCTTGGTCAAATCCTAGGTTTGACCAAGATTTAAACAAGTTTAAAACATGAAAATGAAAAAGTAAGCCTTGATCCTTCTTATTCACTCCAAAATGATGCTTTTGGAAGGGTTTTTGAAATTTCCATGTTTGAACCCAAAACCACTTCTCTTCGTGCTTGACTTCATAAGATAGAGTTTAGGGTTAGGGGGCAGATACATGATTTTTCTGGTTTCAATATTGTAAGGGTATTTTACCCTTATCCATTATTTTGGTAACTATGACACCGTGCTAGAGTATTTGGACTAATACATGTCTACAAGATGATTCCCAGGTATTAGCCAAAGAGGTATAATGGTGTATCAATGGAACAAGAAGGCAATGGGAGACCCCCCACTTCGATGAAAAATCAAGAAGGGTTTTCCAGAGCTTGGCCGGTCCCTGGCCCGGTCAGACCGGCCCTGGCACCGGCCAGCCCGGCGCTGGCACCGGCCAGCCCGGCACCGACCGGCCCCAGCGCTTGTGCCAACCGGGCAGAATCCAGTAAGGTTGGGGCGTTGGTCCGGTCAGGGTCCGGTCGTAGGCTCGGTCTGGACCGGCCGGTCCAGTCAGAACGGATGGTGGACCGGCCGCCCCGGCGCCGACCGGCCCCAGCACTTGTGCCAACCGGGCGTGATCCAGTAGCCTCGGAAGCCCGCCCGGTCGAGACCCGGTCCCAGCTCCGGTTGAAACCGGCCGGTCCGGTCGCCAGCCCGGTCTGACCGGCCCGTGCGCCGGCCTGTCCGGCGCCAAATCCGGTTGACCGGGTTTCTCGAGGAATCTGCTGATGTGTCAAGTAGGCAACGGCCATATTTCAAGTGACACTATAAATAGCCCTTCTCTTACCTCTGAAAGGGTAGGCACTACACTACAAGCTGTTCTTAAGCTCTCTCTCTCGTACTCCATTGTTAGAAACACCAAAAGCCTCAGATCTCCCTCCTCCTCCACCCAAACTCAAATCCCTCCGGGGAATCGATAAAGGAGGACCCGATCTATAGTTCTACCAAGCCAAATCTCATTCCCCCTTGTATTCATCAAGAAGCTTGCTCTCTAGGGTTCCTTGGAAACCCAAGGTGGGCAAGAGTGGTCCGGAAGCATGCGGGATGTGGATTTGCTCCTGACAAGATTGTGAAGGTTTGGAGGCTACCTCAAAGTCTACCACAAGTGAGTGAGCTATTCCTTCGTGGGATAGGCTCCGGAGAATAGGGTGAGCCTTCGTGGCACGGGGAATCCTTCGTGGGACCTTCACTCCTCCAAACGTGACGTACCTTCTTGCAAAGGAAGGGAACACGGGAATAAACCCTCGTCTCCGCGTGCTATCGGTTATCTCTAGCCGAACTCTTTACTTGTGATTTAACTGCCTGTGAGAGCCTTCGTGCTCGAGTTAGTTGTATCCACATATAGGTTGTTTCACCTAGTTTGCATTAGTCTCACCTTTATATTCCGCAAAGCCTAATATTGCAAAGAAAGAATTAAAATCTGTAGAAACCTATTCACCCCCCCTCTAGGTTTACCATCTCCGAACTTTCAATTGGTATCGTAGCCTGGACTCTTATTAAGGGCTTCACCGCCTTAAGAGTGAGATGGAAAAACTATTCGAGGGTCTAGATGAAGACTCTAACCTTTCGGTTAGAGAAATGAAATCTAGATTCTTGGCATATGATGCCGAGAAGAAGAAAAAGGAGGATGAACTACAAAGCCAAATGGCAGAGATGACTGCCATGCTTAAGAACTTGACTAGTGGGAATCCTAGTGGGGCTTCGACCTCTAAAGGAAGTTTCCATAAAGTCAACCATGACTATCCCAAAAACACTTCACCCATGCCTCATATAAACGATAGTGGGACCGTTCCCCATTTTGATGGAACTCACTTTCCTTTTTGGAAATCTGCTATGGAATCTCATATTCGCAGCTGTAGTGTGGAGCTATGGGAGATCATTGTTCATGGATAACGGGAGCCACATGATCCCGTTCATTTGACCTCCACCGAGTTCTACAACCGTCAACTCAATGCCTCCGCACGTGACAAGATTAGAAGTGACATCAACCGCAAGCTCCTTGATCAAGTCAATGACTGCGCTAAAGAGTTGTGGGATCGGATCGTAGTACTCTAAGTGGGAACCGATTTGATCCAATCAGCTCTTTATGAGTCCGCAAAGCAAGAGCCCACCATGTTCATGATTAGAGAAGGAGAATCCGCGGCCGATGCCTATGCAAGGCTTGGTGCTCTTAAAGTGAGGGTCAAGGGACTTGGTGTTGAGAAGTACAATGACGGCTTCGAGATGAATGAAGCATTCATAAAGTCCAAGGTCATTTCCATGATTGCAGACAAGCAAGAAGACACCAACCTTGCACTCAACTTGTAAATCATTACCAAGAATGCCGATCTGAATTCCGATGATCTAGTCTCCTATGTGGCCACCAATGAAAACATGGCCAAGACAGGAAAAAGGCTCATGGTGATGAACCGTGTGGATGAAGCCTCACGCAACCATGAAGCGTCACACAACCTTGCTCTCAAAGCTAGAGCTGACCATGGAAGAGAAGAAGACTATGAAATTGAAGAAGATGAAAAGATGACTTCAACTAGTGACATTGCTACCTGATGCGCGTGAAACACACGTCCGTTGGGAACCCCAAGAGGAAGGTGTGATGTGCACAGCAGTAAGTTTTCCCTCAGAAAGAAACCAAGGTTTATCGAACCAGGAGGAGCCAAGAAGCACGTTGGAGGTTGTTGGTGGCGGGATGTATTGCGGCGCAACACCAGGGATTTCGGCGCCAACGTGGAACCTGCACAACACAACCAAAGTACTTTGCCCCAACGAAACAGTGAGGTTGTCAATCTCACCAGCTTGCTGTAACAAAGGATTAACCGAATTGTGTGGAAGATGATTGTTTGCAGAAAACAGTAAAGAACAATTGCAGTAGATTGTATGCGATGTAAAGAATAGGACCGGGGTCCACAGTTCACTAGAGGTGTCTCTCCCATAAGATAAATAGCATGTTGGGTGAACAAATTACAATCGGGCAATTGACAAATAGAGAGGGCATAACAATGCACATACATGATATGATAAGTATTGTGAGATTTAATTGGGCATTACGACAAAGTACATAGACCGCTATCCAGCATGCATCTATGCCTAAAAAGTCCACCTTCAGGTTATCATCCGAACCCCTTCCGGTATTAAGTTGCAAACAACATACAATTGCATTAAGTATGGTGCGTAATGTAATCAACAACTACATCCTAGGACATAGCATCAATGTTTTATCCCTAGTGGCAACAGCACATCCACAACCTTAGAACTTTCTGTCACTGTCCCGCATTTAATGGAGGCATGAACCCACTATCGAGCATAAATACTCCCTCTTGGAGTTAAGAGCAAAAACTTGGCCGCAGCCTCTACTAATAACGGAGAGCATGCAAGATCATAAACAACACATAGGTAATAGATTGATAATTAACATAACATAGTATTCTCTATCCATCGGATCCCGACAAACACAACATATAGCATTACGGATAGATGATCTTGATCATGTTAGGCAGCTCACAAGATCCAACAATGAAGCACATAAGGAGAAGACGACCATCTAGCTACCGCTATGGACCCATAGTCCAGGGGTGAACTACTCACTCATCACTCCGGAGGCGACCATGGCGGTGAAGAGTCCTCCGGGAGATGATTCCCCTCTCCGGCAGGGTGCCGGAGGTGATCTCCGAATCCCCCGAGATGGGATTGGCGGCGGCGGCGTCTCAGTAAGGTTTTCCGTATCGTGGCTCTAGGTACTGGGGGTTTCGCGACGGAGGCTTTAAGTAGGCGGAAGGGCAACGCGGGGGGCCACACGAGGGCCCCACACGCCAGGGCCGCACGGCCTAGGGCTGGGCCGCGCCGCCCTGTTGTGGCGGCGCCTCGTGGCCCCACTTCCTTTCCCCTTCGGTCTTCTGGAAGCTTGGTGCAAAAATAGGACCCTGGGCGTTGATTTCGTCCAATTCCGAGAATATTTCTTTACTAGGATTTCGAAACCAAAAACAGCAGTAAAACAAGAATCGGCTCTTCGGCATCTCGTTAATAGGTTAGTGCCGGAAAATGCATAAATACGACATATAATGTGTATAATTCATGTAGATATCATCAATAATGTGGCATGAAACATAAGAAATTATCGATACGTCGGAGACGTATCAGCATCCCCAAGCTTAGTTCCTGCTCGTCCCGAGCAGGTAAACGATAACAAAGATAATTTCTGGAGTGACATGCCATCATAACCTTGATCATACTATTGTAAGCATATGTAATGAATGCAGCGATCAAAACAATGGTAATGACATGAGTAAACAAATGAATCATAAAGCAAAGACTTTTCATGAATAGTACTTCAAGACAAGCATCAATAAGTCTTGCATAAGAGTTAACTCATAAAGCAATAAATTAAAGTAAAGGTATTGAAGCAACACAAAGGAAGATTAAGTTTCAGCGGTTGCTTTCAACTTATAACATGTATATCTCATGGATATTGTCAATGTAAAGTAATATAACAAGTGCAATATGCAAGTATGTAGGAATCAATGCACAGTTCACACAAGTGTTTGCTTCTTGAGGTGGAGAGAAATAGGTGAACTGACTCAACATAAAAGTAAAAGAAAGGTCCTTCAAAGAGGAAAGCATCGATTGCTATATTTGTGCTAGAGCTTTTATTTTGAAAACATGAAACAATTTTGTCAACGGTAGTAATAAAGCATATGTATCATGTAAATTATATCTTACAAGTTGCAAGCCTCATGCATAGTATACTAATAGTGCCCGCACCTTATCCTAATTAGCTTGGACTACCGGGATCATCGCAATACACATGTTTTAACCAAGTGTCACAAAGGGGTACCTCCATGCCGCCCGTACAAAGGTCTAAGGAGAAAGCTCGCATTTTGGATTTCTCGCTTTTGATTATTCTCAACTTAGACATCCATACCGGGACAACATGGACAACAGATAATGGACTCCTCTTTAATGCATAAGCATGTGGCAACAATTAGTGTTCTCATATGAGATTGATGATATATGTCCAAAACTGAAACTTCCACCATGATTCATGGCTTTAGTTAGCGGCCCAATGTTCTTCTCTAACAATATGCATGCTCTAACCATTAAGTGGTAGATCTCCCTTACTTCAGACAAGACGGACATGCATAGCAACTCACATGATATTCAACAAAGAGTAGTTGATGGCGTCCCCAGGAACATGGTTATCGCACAACAAGCAACTTAATAAGAGATAAAGTGCATAAGTACATATTCAATACCACAATAGTTTTTAAGGCTATTATGTCCCATGAGCTATATATTGCAAGGCGAATGATGGAAATTTAAAGGTAGCACTCAAGCAATTTACTTTGGAATGGCGGAGAAATACCATGTAGTAGGTAGGTATGGTGGACACAAATGGCATAGTGGTTGGCTCAAGGATTTTGGATGCATGAGAAGTATTCCCTCTCGATACAAGGTTTAGGCTAGCAAGGTTATTTGAAACAAACACAAGGATGAACCGGTGCAGCAAAACTCACATAAAAGACATATTGTAAACATTATAAGACTCTACACCGTCTTCCTTGTTGTTCAAAACTCAATACTAGAAATTATCTAGACTTTAGAGAGACCAAATATGCAAACCAAATTTAGCAAGCTCTAGGTGTTTCTTCATTAATGGGTGCAAAGTATATGATGCAAGAGCTTAAACATGAGCACAACAATTGCCAAGTATCAAATTATCCAAGACATTTTAGAATTACTACATGTAGCATTTCCCGATTCCAATCATATAACAATTTAACGAAGAAGATTCAACCTTCGCCATGAATACTATGAGTAAAGCCTAAGGACATATTTGTCCATATGCAACAGCGGAGCGTGTCTCTCTCCCACAAAATGAATGCTAGGATCCATTTTATTCAAACAAAAACGAAAACAAAAACAAACAGACGCTCCAAGCAAAGTACATAAGATGTGACTGAATAAAAATATAGTTTCAGGGGAGGAACCTGATGATGTTGTCGATGAAGAAGGGGATGCCTTGGGCATCCCCAAGCTTAGACGCTTGAGTCTTGTTAAAATATGCAGGGGTGAACCACCGGGGCATCCCCAAGCTTAGAGCTTTCACTCTCCTTGATCATATTGCATCATTCTCCTCTCTTGACCCTTGAAAACTTCCTTCACACCAAACTTCAAGCAAACTCATTAGAGGGTTAGTGCACAATCAAAAATTCACATGTTCAGAGGTGACTCAATCATTCTTAACACTTCTGGACATTGCACAAATCTACTGGACATTAATGGATCAAATAAATTCATCCAACATAGCAAAAGAGGCAACGCAAAATAAAAGGCAGAATCTGTCAAAAACAGAACAGTCCGTAAAGACGAACCTGGAAGGGGCACTTAACTTGCTCAAATGGAAAAACTCAAAACTAATGAAAGTTGCGTACATATCTGAGGATCACGCACGTAAATTTGCAGATTTTTTTGATTTTTTACAGAGACTTCTGCGCGAATTCGTGACAGACAGCAATGCTGTTTCTGCGCAGCAATCCAAATCTAGCATCAACTTTACCATAGAGACTTTACTTGGCACAAAAACATGATAAGGAGAGGTTTCTACAGTAGTAAACAACTTCCAAGACTCAAATATAAAAGAAAGTACTGTAGTAAAAACATGGGTTGTCTCCCATAAGCGCTTTTCTTTAACGCCTTTCAGCTAGGCGCAGAAAGTGTAAATCAAGTATTATCAAGAGATGAAGCATCGACATCATAATTTGTTCTAATAATAGAATCATAAGGTAACTTCATTCTTTCTCTAGGAAAGTGTTCCATACCTTTCTTGAGAGGAAATTGATATTTAATATTACCTTCCTTCATATCAATAGTAGCACCAACGGTTCGAAGAAAAAGTCTTCCCAATATAATGGGACAAGATGCATTGCATTCAATATCCAAGACAACAAAATCAACGGGGACAAGGTTATTGTTAACCATAATGTGAACATTATCAACTCTCCCCAAAGGTTTCTTTTTAGCATTATCAGCGAGATTAACATCCAAATAAATTTTTTTCAATGGTGGCAAGTCAAGCATATCATAGACTTTCTTAGGCATAACAGAAATACTTGCACCAAGATCACATAAAGCATTACAATCAAAATCATTGACCCTCATCTTAATGATGGGCTCCCAACCATCTTCTAACTTTCTAGGAATAGAGGTTTCAAGTTTTAGTTTCTCTTCTCTAGCTTTTATGAGAGCATTTGTAATATGTTTTGTAAAGGCCAAATTTATAGCACTAGCGTTAGGACTTTTAGCAAGTTTTTGTAAGAACTTTATAACTTCAGAGATGTGACAATCATCAAAATCTAAATCATTATGAGCTACAACAATGGGATCATCATCCCCAATGTTGGAAAAAAATTCAGCAGTTTTAGCAATTTCAGGTAGTTTTGTACGCTTTGCACTAGGAGTAGAAACATTGCCAACACCAATTCTTTCACCATTATTAGTAGGAGGTGCAGCAACATGTTGAGCATTAACATTACTAGTGGTGGTAATAGTCCAAACTTTAGCTACATTATTCTCTTTAGCTAGTTTTTCATTTTCTTCTCTATCCCACCTAGCACGCAATTCAGCCATTAATCTTATATTCTCATTAATTCTAACTTGGATGGCATTTGCTGTAGTAACAATTTTATTTTCAATATCCTTATTAGGCATAACTTTCGATTTTAAAAGATCAACATCAGAGGCAAGTCTATCAACCTTAGAAGCAAGAATATCAATTTTATCAAGCTTTTCCTCAACAGATTTGTTAAAAGCAGCTTTGTGTACTAATAAATTCTTTAAGCATGGCTTCAAGACCAGGGGGTACACTCCTATTATTGTTGTAAAAATTCCCATAAGAATTACCATAACCATTATCATTAGTATAAGGATATGGCCTATAGTTATTACTAGAATTGTTCCTATAAGCATTGTTGTTGAAATTATTATTTTTAATGAAATTCACATCAACATTTTCTTCTTGAGCAACCAATGAAGCTAAAGGAACATTATTTGGATCAACATTAGATCTACCATTCACAAGCATAGACATAATAGCATCAATCTTATCACTCAAGGAGGAGGTTTCTTCGACGGAATTTACCTTCTTACCTTGTGGAGCTCTTTCCGTGTGCCATTCGGAGTAATTTATCATCATATCATCAAGAAGCTTTGTTGCCGCCACCAAAGTGATGGACATAAAGGTACCTCCAGCAGCTGAATCCAATAGGTTCCGCGAAGAAAAATTTAGTCCCGCATAGAAGGTTTGGATGATCATCCAAGTAGTCAGTCCATGGGTTGGGCAATTCTTTACCAAAGATTTCATTCTCTCCCAAGCTTGAGCAACATGTTCATTATCTAATTGCTTAAAATTCATTATGCTACTTCTCAAAGATATAATTTTAGCGGGAGGATAATATCTACCAATAAAAGCATCCTTACATTTAGTCCATGAATCAATACTATTCTTAGGCAAAGATAGCAACCAATCTTTAGCTCTTCCTCTTAATGAGAAGGGAAACAATTTCAATTTTATAATATCACCATCTACATCCTTATACTTTTGCATTTCACATAGTTCAACAAAATTATTAAGATGGGCAGCAAGCATCATCGTAACTAACACCGGAAAATTGCTCTCTCATAACAAGGTTTAGTAAAGCAGGTTTAATTTCAAAGAATTCTGTAGTAGCAGGTGGAGCAATAGGTGTGCATAGGAAATCATTATTATTTGTGGTTGTGAAGACACACAACTTAGTATTTTCAGGGGTATTCATTTTAGCAACAGTGAATAAAGCAAACTAAACCAAGTAAATGCAAGTAACTAATTTTTGTGTGTTTTTGATATAGCAGTGCAAGACAAGCAAATAAAGTAAAGCTAGCAACTAATTTTTTTGTGTTTTGATTTAAGTGCAGCAAACAAAGTAGTAAATAAAACTAAAGCAAGACAAAAACAAAGTAAAGAGATTGGGATTGTGGAGACTCCCCTTGCAAGCGTGTCTTGATCTCCCGCAACGGCGCCAGAAAAAGAGCTTGATGGCGTGTAACTCACACGTGCGTTGGGAACCCCAAGAGGAAGGTATGATGCGCACAACAGCAAGTTTTCCCTCAGAAAGAAACCAAGGTTTATCGAACCAGGAGGAGCCAAGAAGCACGTTGAAGGTTGTTGGTGGCGGGATGTAGTGCGGCGCAACACCGGGGATTCCGGCACCAACGTGGAACCCGCACAACACAACCAAAGTACTTTGCCCCAACGAAACAGGTGAGGTTGTCAATCTCACCGGCTTGCTCGTAACAAAGGATTAACCGTATTGTGTGGAAGATGATTGTTTGCACAAAACAGAAAGAACAATATTGCAGTAGATTGTATGCGATGTAAAGAATAGGACCGGGGTCCACAGTTCACTAGAGGTGTCTCTCCCATAAGATAAATAGCATGTTGGGTGAACAAATTACGATTGGGCAATTGACAAATAAAGAGGGCATGACAATGCACATACATGATTATGATAAGTATAGTGAGATTTAATTGGGCATTACGACAAAGTACATAGACCGCTATCCAGCATGCATCTATGCCTAAAAAGTCCACCTTCAGGTTATCATCCGAACCCCTTCCAGTATTAAGTTGCAAACAACAGACAATTGCATTAAGTATGGTGCGTAATGTAATCAACAACTACATCCTTGGACATAGCATCAATGTTTTATCCCTAGTGGCAACAACACATCCACAACCTTAGTAGTTCTTGTCACTCGTCCTGCATTTAATGGAGGCATGAACCCACTATCGAGCATAAATACTCCCTCTTGGAGTTACGAGCAACAACTTGGCCGGAGCATCTACTAATAACGGAGAGCATGCAAGATCATAAACAACACATAGGCAATAGACTTTGATAATTAACATAACATAGTATTCTCTATCCATCGGATCCCGACAAACACAACATATAGCATTACGAGATAGATGATCTTGATCATGTTAGGCAGCTCACAAGATCCAACAATGAAGCACAATAAGGAGAAGACGACCATCTAGCTACCGCTATGGACCCATAGTCCAGGGGTGAACTACTCACTCATCACTCCGGAGGCGACCATGGCGGCGATAGAGTCCTCCGGGAGATGATTCCCCTCTCCGGCAGGGTGCCGGAGGCGATCTCCGAATCCCCCGAGATGGGATTGGCGGCGGCGGCGTCTCGGAAGGTTTTCCGTATCGTGGCTCTCGGCATCGGGGGTTTCGCGACGGAGGCTTTAAGTAGGCGGAAGGGCAGCGTCGGGAGGCCGCACGAGGGCCCCACACGCCAGGGCCGCGCGGCCGAGGGCCGGGCCGCGCCGCCCGTTGTGGTGTCGCCACCTCGTGGCCCCACTTCCTTTCCTCTTCGGTCTTCCGGAAGCTTCGTGGCAAAATAGGACCCCGGGCGTTGATTTCGTCCAATTCCGAGAATATTTCGTTACTAGGATTTCTGAAACCAAAAACAGCAGAAAACAAGAATCGGCACTTCGGCATCTTGTTAATAGGTTAGTGCCGGAAAATGCATAAATACGACATAAAAGTGTGCATAAAACATGTAGATAACATCAATAATGTGGCATGGAACATAAGAAATTATCGATACGTTGGAGACGTATCAGTGACAATAACTTCTAAGATTGTAGATGTGTTATTGCTACTAGGAAAAACAAAAATATTTTATCCATGGGTAATTCTATTGTTTACTTTACACACATTGCTTAATGCGATAATATGTTGCTTGCAACTTAATATTGAAGGGGTTCGGACGATAACCGGAAGGTGGATTATTAGTCATAGATGCAGTTGGATTACGGTCTATGTATTATGTTGTAATGCCCAATCAAATCTCATAGTAATCATCTTGTCATGTATGGTCGATATTCTGTCAATTGCCCAGCTGTAATTTGTTCACCCAACATGCTATTTATCTTTATGGAGAGACACCTCTATTGAACTGTGAACCCCGGTCCTGTTTCCTTTACATTGATAAATTCATCTATTGCAATCCTGTTATGTTTACTGTCTGCAAACATCTCTTTCCATTCGATACGTCTAATCCTTTGTGTTCAGCAAACCAGTAAGATTGACAACCTCACTGCAAGTTGGGGCAAACTACGTTGTTGCTGATGTCGGTAGTACGCCCTGCCACTAGTCAGCTAGCAACACCTTCAGAAGTCACGCCTTTCTCCTACTGGTCGATTAAACATTGGTTTCGTACTGGGGGAAAACTTGCTGCTGTGCTCATCACACCTTCCTCTTGGGGTTTTCCAACCACTTCCACAACAACTGCCAACAAGATTGTCTGGCGTCATCACTGGAGCACCATCAGTAATAGGAACAATACATGACATATGATCATCAATATTAGGTGCACTCTCATGGGAGGGGATGTGGAGGATAGAAGGAGCATAATTTGTTGGCGAAGGAGAGCACCAGCATTAGGATGTAATGATGCAAACGGAAAAATGTTTTCATCAAAGACAACATCACGAGAAATGTAGATACGTCATGTAGAGACATCTAGACATTTGACACCTTTATGGAGAGGGCTATAGCCAAGGAAGACACACCATTTGAAACGAAAAGCAAGTTTACGTTTGTTGTAAGGACGAAGGTTAGGCCAGCAAGCATAGCCAAAAGTTCGAAGGGCATCATAGTTTGGTGTAACATTAAGGATGCGTTTAGTAGGAGTAGCAAAAGTCAAGAACCTTACTACGAAGTAAATTTATGAGAAATTGGTTGTGAGAAAAGCTTCATCCCAAAATTTTAGAGGTATGGAGGCATTGGCAAGCAATGCAAGACCCACTTCAACTATATGGTGGTGTTTTCTCTCGGCTGAACCATTTTGTTGGTGAGCATGGGGGCATGAGACATGGTGTGTGATGCCAAATTTTTGAAAGAAACCATTAAGTTTTTCATACTCACCCCTCCCAATCAGTTTGCATAGTGACAATTTTCCTATCAAACTGCTGATAGTTTATAAAGGCTTGATAAACATCAAAACATTTCCTAAGTAAATCGATCCAGGTGAACTTGCTAAAATCATCAATAAAGCTTACATAATATGCATGTTTCTCAACAGAAAGAGGAGCAGGACCCCATACATCAGAAAAAACTTGCTCCAAGGGAGTAGTAGAAACACTAGTGGACATCGGATATGGTAGCTGGTGGCTGTTGGCTAACTGCAAGGATCACAAATGTATGGAGTACTTTCTGGGGTATAAGCTATTTTATTCCTTCTAAGAACTTGTTGATGCATGTAAAATGCATGCATAAACTTTGCACTTTATTGCAGGATATTAACACATATTTGCATATTATATAATGTTATTCCCATGTTATATGATGTTTTAGGGGATTTTCTAAACAATCCCCTCTCCTCCGGTTCTAATATGTTTGGCAGGAAATGCCTCTTTTTAGTGTTTTTGACTTTACAGGAGCTACGGGACTCGAAAAAGGGCATGGTCAGGGCCACGCTTCGGAAATTTAGAGACGGACAAAATGAGCTACAGTGGACCATCAGGAGGTCAACGGGCTAGGAAAGAGGGCTTCTGGCACGCCCACCCCCTTTGCGCGCGCCACGAGGGTCATTTCCCACCTCGAGCGTCCGTTTCGCCTCGATCTTTCGTGAACCGACTTCTTTCGACCTAAAAACCACTATATATACGACCCCACCAGGGTTTCGTTGAGGCTACCATGGCGGCGATCAAAATCACATAAACAGAGAGTCAGCAAGCCGCCGCCGGCGGAGATCAGCGGGGGAAACGCTGCCGGGATCAGATAGCTTTATAGAATAGATAGCTTACCTTCAGCTCCTAGTGGGTTCGACACTGAAATAATTATCGAATTGTACTGCGGTGATCCCCTGCACTTGGGGTTATCACTTGCTAAACCACAAATGAAGATGGATGTCCTAAACGGCGATGCCATGTAGATGATGATGGCTTTATTGTGATGAATGCATGCCTGGAAGTCTCATTGAACCTGAGCACCAAAGGATAGAGACCACCATAGCAAGGGCCTCTAAACATAATTCTTCGTGTTGCTTGGTCCTTGATTAAGAAGAAGAAGAAATGATGTAACTCAATAAAGACATGATTATCAAGAATAAATTTATGAAAAGATAGAAGGCTTTTAGATGCACTAGGAACATGGAGAATATTCTTGAGATCAAAGGAACCATGAGGAGTTCGCAAAATTGAATGACCAATATGACTAACATTCATACTTATGCCCTCAGCAGTGCGGACACGATCATTCCCATTGTACTTGTTGTGTGTGGAAAGCTTGTTTAGCTCGGCGGTGATACGATCGGTGGCCCCATGTCGGAGTACCAGTTAGTGTCGACACCATAGGAAGCAGCTATGTGAGCACCTTTGTCACCACGATCACCATCATCCTTCTTGTCATCTGAGTATCGCCACCAGCAGTCCCTCGCATGATCACCATGGCTCTTGCATATCTGACATTTGGTGTTGACATAGGGAGTAGGGACATGATCAGGGCAACGGCCACCACCATCGGAGCGACGGTAACGATCACCACCTCCATCACGGAGGCCATTATGATGCCTGTCATCACGACGGTCATCGCGACGATCATGGCGCTCATCACGGCGCCAACTGCCATGGTCATCATCACGGCGGTCACAGTAGCCACCATCACCACCGCGCAGAGGAGAGCGTCCACGTGGAGGGGAGCGTGCATGCGGAGGAGGGGTGCGCCCGCGCGGGCGGTAGTCTCTGTCGCGCTTGGCGACATTGGACGAATAAGAAGGGGAGCTAGCGGGCTCCTCCACACCATTACGCATGTCGTAGGCGTACAACTGGTCATAGAGATCATCGAGGGATGTCCCCGGGTTGCCAAGGGCAGTCAGCTCAATAGCGAAGCCCTTCATCTTTTTGAAATATGCATCCGCCGACATGGACAATTTCTTGGTGTCGTGAAGCTGGCCCCGAAGGTGCAGGACCTTGGACCTCGAGGCAGAGGCGAACATGGCAGTGATAGCTGCCCACGCCTCGGCGGTGGAGTCCATGCCGATGACATGAGAGAGGATGTCCGGTGACAACGAGTTCAACAAGAACCGAAGCACCTGCTGGTCTTGTGCCATCCATACACCATAGGCAGGGTTGGGCACCGTGATCTTTTTCTTGTCTGCATCTTAAGCCTCAAGAGTCTTGGGCGGCGCGCGGTTGGTGCCGTCGAGCATGCCCATAACATCAGCTCCGCGGAAAGCAGGGAACACAAGAGCCTTCCACAGAAGAAAGTTGGATCTCGTGAGGTGTTGGGCCAGCGGGTGCACCAAGGGCAGCGGCCAGAGCGGTAGTTGAGGTTGAGGAGCTCATGATGACGATCTAGGGTTTGTGGAAAGCGGCAGCAGTGGCCGGAACAGCGACGGCGACGGCGATCTAGGGTTTTGGGGTTGTGGGTTATTGTAGGCGGCGGTGACAGACTGGCTGTGGAGGCGGCATATCGTAGGGTTTTTGGATCATGAGCAGTGGCGGCGACAATTTTATGTGTGTCTAGGGTTGTAGATTGTAGGTCGTGAGCAGTAGGCTGCGGCGGCGCTGATTTTGGTTGTGACGGCGGCGGCGACTGATGACACCGGCGGCGGTGGGATCGGCAGCTAGGTCAGGGATAGAGGAAGCTTTGATACCATATTGATGTTTGTGGGCTGTAACGAACGATGCGTGGAGATAGCATCGGTTTCGTGTTAATATATGACCTCAAAGGGTAGACGTACATCCTATCCAAGCATATCCATACACAGCCGGTACGGTATACAAACACAAGAGAAAGACCTATATTACATTGTCTAACATACGCATTCTATATATAGCTTTCTTCATTCCAGCTGCCCTGCAGTTTGTACTTTGTACTACGTCATCGTGGAAGACTCGCAGCCGCTTAAGTGATGGACCAGTTCAACGCCACACCGGCCATGGAAACTTGTCGCCGATCTCGCTATCTGTATTCTTTGAGTCTTTTCTTTCCCTGATGCCGCGATCATTATGTCTGTGTCTCTGCCGAGATCATATTAATTCCTACCTCTGCCATAGTGCCATGTTATAATGCTATTCACTTTCGTTCAAATTTGATAGGCTCTCAGCTCGCCTGATAATTTGACGGAAGGGGTCGACCATGTCGCTGATCATTGCCACTTTTGCAGTCCTTGCTGTTAGCTTCAGCCCTGATCCGTGTGCAGCAGCGACGGCGGACGCTGTCTCGGCACGGCAGCTGCTGCGGGGCAACGACACGATGCTCTCGGCACATGGCAAGTTCAAGGTGGGCCTTTTCAGCCCGGCTGGCAGCTCCGGCCGGTTCTACCTCGGGATCTGGTACGGCAACATCCCCGTCCAGACCGTCATCTGGGTCGGCAACCGCGCGAGTCCCCTGTCCACTGTCGCCTCCGCCGAGCTCCGGGTGTCCGCCGACGACGGCAACCTCGAGCTCGTCGGTCTCGCCAGCGCATAGTCGTCCGTGCCAGCCGTCGTCTGGTCGTCGAACATGTCCTCCAAGTCTCTGTCGTCGTCGCCGGGATCAAACACCGCGGTAATCCGCGACACCGGCAACCTAGTTCTTCTCGACGGCGGCAACTCCTCCAGCGTGGTGTGGCAGAGCTTTGACCACCCGACGGACACGCATGTGCCCCAGGCGTGGCTTGGGGAGAACAAGCTCACCGGCGAGTACCAGACGCTGACGTCCTGGCGGAACGCCCAGGACCCTTCGCCGGGGATGTTCTGCGAGACGGTGAACCCCGACGGTAGCAGAGAGTTCTTGCTCATGTGGAACCGGTCCCGCACCTACTGGCGGACCGGTGTCTGGACGGGCCACGTCTTCGCCAGGCTGCCGGAGGCCACCACCAACGTCCTGTTCAACGATACGTACATCGAGACGCCGGCATACCGGAGCGTGATCCACACGCTCTACAACAACGCGACCATCACGCGCCTGGTGCTCGACCTCACCGGCCAGATCAAGCAGTGCATCTGGGTGCCCGCTAGCCAGAGCTGGCAATGCTTCTGGGCAGCACCCACCGTGCAGTGCGACGTCTACGCGCTCTGCGGCTCGTTCGGCGTATGCGACCAGAGGAGCCAGCCGCCGTGCCGATGCCCGCCCGGATTCGCGCCAGCGTCGGAGCGGAGCTGGACGCTCAGCGACTGGAGCGGTGGGTGCCGCCGGAGCTCGTCGCTCACGTGTGCGCGCAACGGGTCGACCACTGACGGTTTCCTCACTCTCAATGACGTCAAACTCCCTTACGACTCTCTTGCCGTTGGTGCCGCCCAGAGCGAATCAGAGTGTGAGTCTGCTTGCTTAAAGAACTGCTCTTGCCAGGCCTACACCTTCTCCGGTGGCAGGTGCGCCGTCTGGCACGGCGAGTTCCACAACCTTGAGCAGCTGTACGCGGACTCCAGCATCTCCGGGTCAGACATGTACCTCCGGCTTTCAGAATCAGGACTGCGAGATATGCGCAGCGCAGACAGGAGGAAAAGGGGAAGAACGTTGTGGCTTGTTCTTGGCATCACATTGGCCGGTGTTGCAGCATTGGGCGCGTCGTTATTGCTAACCTGGAGGTTTCTTCTTGCCCGGAGAAATATGTCAAACGAGAAGGGCTCCTCCTTGGCCGTGTACAGCTACGGCGACCTCCGCGCCGCTACGAAGAACTTCTCGGAGCGGCTGGGCGGCGGTGGATTCGGCTCGGTATACCGCGGTGTCCTGAAGCAGAAGCACATGGGAGACAACACGAGGACCCAAGTGGCAGTGAAGAAGATGGAAGGTCTCTGGCAGGGCGACAAGCAGTTCCGGACAGAGGTGAGCACGCTGGGGGTCATCCAGCACGTGAACCTCGTCCGGCTCCTCGGGTTCTGCTCGGCGGGAGACGAGAAGATGTTCGTCTACGAGTACATGCCCAACGGCTCACTCGAGAGCTACCTCTTCGGCGGCGACAGCAGCTCATGCCCGAGCTGGCACGACCGCTACCGCATCATGCTGGGCGTGGCGAGAGGGCTACTGTACCTGCACGACTGCTGCCGCGAGTGCATCATACACTGCGACATCAAGCCAGAGAACATCCTGCTGGACGAGGATATGTCTCCGAGGATCGCCGACTTTGGGATGGCGAAGCTGGTCGGGAGAGATTTCAGCCGCGTCCTGACGACAATGCGGGGCACCATCGGGTACCTCGCGCCCGAGTGGATCTCGGGGCGACCCATCAGCGCCAAGGCGGACGTGTACAGCTACGGGATGGTGCTCTTCGAGCTCATATCGGGACTACGCAACACCGAGTACTACGGGCATGGCGATGGCGGCACTGAGGTGGAGGCAGCGGGGTCGTCAAAGTTCTTCCCCGTGTGGGCTGCGGGGAAGGTCGTGGAAGGGGAAGTTGGCCACGTGGCTGACCCGCGGTTGTGCGGTGACGTGCAGGATGAGGAGCTGGAGCGCGCGTGCAGGGTGGCGTGCTGGTGCATCCAGGACCAGGAGGCGCACCGCCCAACCATGGCGCAGGTCGTGCAGGCGCTGGAGGGCGTCGTCCACGTCCACGCTCCGCCGGTGCCGCGATGGCTGCACCACCTCGTCACACTCACCTGATTCCGCACGCCGGACGTTCCTACAAATGAATCATGTTTTATTGGAGGCAGAACATCTGTTACACGTCAAGCACTTTTAGTCTTTTACAAGAAAAACTAGCAAGCCTGTAGCGCGGCAACGCACCGCGCCCGTAATTTCTCTAAATAAAAGATGCGATGAAGAAGTAGTATCTATTTGCTGGAGCCACTGTAAAAGAAGGTGATAGTGTATGTTTTCTACACTACTTAAAAAGGACGAAGGTATTCCCTCTTCTGCCATTACGTATTACTTTTCGTCGTTTCGGGTTCATCCGACGGGAACTGCTCTACGCCGACCTGGTCGGCGCGTGCGAGGTGTCGCACACCCCAGCGACCAGGTCGGGTAGTTTGGGCCGCGGCCCATGAGCTCAGGTACGTTTTTTTTCTTCTTCTCTTTCTTCTGTTTTTTTCTGTTATTAATATTTTTCTTTTTCAAAATCTAACATTTTTTATGAAATTATTTTTCAAGATTTTTTTTCAAAATATGAACATTTTTAAATTCAACAGTTTAAAATTTGAATGATTTATATTTTGAATATTTTTCAAAATTTGAACATTTTTCACGTTTGAACGGTTTTTTAATTTAAACGGTTTTTAAATTTGAACATTTTTAATGTTTGAACAATTTTTAAGTTTGAACGATTTTTAAATTTGAACATTTTCCATGTTTGAACATTTTTTTAATTTAATTTTTTAAAATATTTCTATTTTTCGAATCTGAAAAATGAAAGTAAAAAAAGAAAACAAAAAACGAAAAGAAAAACGAAAACAGAAAAAAGAAAACAGGAAAAAATAAGAAACAAAAAAGAAAAGAAAAATCGAAAAAGGAGGCAGCCCGCACCTAACTGGGCCGGCCCGTACCGCGCGCGGGGTGTGCGGCGCGCGGTACGCGCCGACCTGGTCGGTGTATAGGGTTTGCCTCGTCCGACTGCCTTGCTTCACCGCACGAGCGTGCACATGGGCCAAAGCCCAGCCCAGCGAAACCCGCTTCCTCCTTTCCCTTGTTCATTCAGTCGTCACTCTGGCTTGGTCCCGAGGAAACCCAAACCCTATCCGTACCACCACATCCCCTGCCTGTGCCCCTTCACCACCGTCGCCCCTGGCCGATAACCACACACGAACCAGACCACGTCTACCGACCACGTCTGGTTCTGGCTCAAATTCAATCGAGGACCGCGAGGATCGGCCGGCAGGAGCCCTGGCGGAGTGGAGCGCAGCGCCACCCGTGGACTGTTTTCCTTTGTGAGCAATTCAATTCTCCATCTTTGTAAGCTGCCATGGATACATATCTCCCCCGCCACATGGATAGTCTCGATTGGGGATGGGGCGACATGGGGACGAGGGACCGCAGGTTTGAATCGGGGGCGAGCTCGTAGGTGCGGCGGCCCCGATCGGGCGCGGCATGCGTGAATTAGAAGGAGGCGCCGCCGATTTCAGGTCAATAGCCACGATCCACGACAACTCCCGATTTGGCTTTGACTCGAACTGCTTGCGAGAAGCCATACATGATAGCCTATCAATCTCCTGCCGTCTATCTCTGCCGTCTCTCTCTCTACTTCTGATTTACTACCATAAACAATTCACTGCCCAAGTCCCCGGCCGGCCGGCGCGTATTCACTTCAAGTGAATGCCACTGCCTACGAGTGACCTCAGGTCAGAGTCTGAACTATTTTTAAGCACTCTGTATTTCGATGTGGTGATGAGATCACAAGTAAAATACGGTTACCCTGTCGTACTTGCCCTAAAGGGTAAGAGTACTTCTCATACACATTTATCTCACCTTGAACGCTTGGTTCTTTTGGTAAGTTCAGGAGATCTTAGTCAACAACAATGGTATTGGTTGTACATTGATTATTGTATCTGTTGATATGTCTGTAGTCGACTACAACATACTGTTTTGTTTTGCTTCTCTTGTATTGCAACTCCAGTCCCAATTTTATAGTAGAGATGACACTGAATCATTAGACATTTGGGCCGCCAGAAAATAACATCTGAATTCCTGCTACATAATTAACAATTTAACACAGGTTAATGAATAGATGCATCTGACAAGTAGTGATGACTACGACATATGGTAACCATGCGAGCATATTGTCGAAGTGTTTTGTTTTAGTTTTTAAAACAATATTAAAGTGAAATAGATTAAGTAGCAAAGTAAACTGTTATGTAGCATGCATCAATTTCTTAAATTCAATGGAAATATGTTGTTTTAGATGGGGTGATAGAATAGTATATGCTCTGAATTATTGTCCTTGCATAAATATTTGTTGCAATTATAGTAATTTTAATACTCCCTCCGTCCATAAGTAGATGTCTTAGAGTTGACTTCTATTTATGGACATTACTAATACTATGCAACTCATGAAATATCTGGATTTTTTTAGTAACCTGGTAGAGGCACCGCGGAATAAGACCATATAAATGGCTAATAACATTGTTGGGATTTTGGCATGGCTGGTGAAAGTTTTACGTTTTTCTATGGATTCGCGTATAGTGATTTGCTTGTTGCACTATTACTACTATTAGCTATTTCCCCACATTACTAAAATGTTCCTATCTAATGGTTTTGTTTTGTTCGGTCTCATTTTCAGGTTCATTTCTTTGGAAAATTCTCGGATATGTGGTTCTTATATATTGGTTTGGGAAATCTACACCTGACATTTTGCAATGGCTAATGGTGAGGATAGTTTCTTCAATTTGATATCCCATTCCTTAGTACTTTAATATGTAAATAGCAAATGGGAGGGCATCAACTCTACTCACTCTTTGTAGAGAAGAGTATCTTCGTCAATGTGCCAAAATTGATCGGGAAATGCATTTCTTGATTCATGGACATTCACAGTCACCACAGACATTTGGATCAGCGGCAGGCCCAAGGCGGCTGCAGCAAGGGCGTCCACGTGCCTGACCTATCTCTTAAGGTTTGCTCCATCTTGAATTCTCTATGCCTTATATTACTTGATTTATTATGTAAGAATTTGTCTGTAATGGATTGAGTACAATTATGTTCAATACAATTGCTCCAGGCAAGCTATAGTTTCTAAACTGGATTGGATCAGCGACCCGAGGGCAGGAGGCAGAAGGAGGTCTGCTTGGTGTTAAAGGAGAAGAGATGGCACGGTGGAGAGCAAGGGGCCGGTCGATGCTGAGATAGACAAGGAGTGCAGGGTTGGCATGGAGCTGAACAACAAGGTCATGCTGCACAACTGTAGTCACACAAGGTGCATCAAAGTGCTATCATCAATGGTTAGAACCAGAACCGAATCGCTTTAATTTTTCTACCATGTTGAATCAGAGCACATATGTTTTGTTTAATGCGAGTTCTAAATGTAGCGTAGCCCATGCTTCATTTTGGTCATGTTAAGTGCTCAAAGGACTGGTTATGAAAGTGATTTCATGTCCTATTTTGTTACCACACACCCATTTATTGTGCGTTGGTTTTAAATTTTATCTTTCGAGATAGGAGCTAGGGAACTAATTCTGACGTGAAACCTGACTGACATGTATTAAATGGTATAAAAGAAAGCAGATAATGAAACATATGATATTTCAGTGATACAAATTACAATGATTCTACGATGAACACGGTATCGGTCATTTTAGATCTGTTGAAACGCACATGCGTATTTTCCATGATATAAATATCACTTGTTTTCTACTTTTGTCACTCAAATGTTTCCCAAACAAGTTCCTATTTCTGAAGAAAAAAATGTGTGGGGTTCGGAATTAGTATTCAGAGTGAAATGTTCATATGATCATTAGATTCTACTAAAGCTCTCTTACTTCTCTTAGGTGAAAAGTTGCTACTGTTTGAGGAACAGATTAATATTATACCTTCACAGTAAGGCATAGTCAATCTTATTGCAACAGGCATAACAAACAAGACTTGAGTTGATCTCTATTGCAAATATATCATCTTATTGGTTATCCATTCATATATAGTTGTGTTCAGCCGATCATGCATTAGTAGCCAGAGAAAAACCTTGAGTTTAGGCAGAGCTTTAGAAGACCAAATTGCATTAAGAGCTTCATCTACAGGAACTTGCCCAAACAGAAATTTATAGTAGTTGGATGGAGTGTATTTAGCTCCCAACACAAGGGCCCTCTGGTCCAATGTAGAACCATCAATGTTTGTTGTCTCCACAAGCTGGATCACCTCCTGGAGTTCTTGGAACTCTTCAAGAGAGAGTGGTAGAGAGAAGCAAGAGGTGAAAACTTTAAAACTACCTCCAATTCTATAAGTTTATTAGGAAGTTTTCTGACAAAAGTCAACTATAGCATGCTGTCATATATGTGGATAGACTATTGCTTGCTTTCTCTCATATATGAGCGAAATTGATTGCTTGCTCTCCTATGCATTGTTGCCTATGGAGCTTAAATAATTTGATGGCAACTTTAAAACTATAGAAAAGAATCTTCTTGATAAATTGTGAAATATATGTGAGAAGTAATTTAACAAACTTATAATGCTTAGTGAACATGAATAGTTTTGTGCGGGTTTCCTTTACCCTCTTCTTCCTGCTCTACTACTATTACTCTGTTAGGACCATGACTTTGGTTCTAGCAAAAACTACAACTGAACAGATCACTGAAAGCCAGGGTTTGCCGATAGACAATGTACATGATCTGTAAAATTTTGAACTGCAGTCCTACTTCCTTCGAGAATAGGTTCATCATATCATATCTAATGTTATCCCCTATAATTAAGAATGAATTAGGTAACATGCTTTCACAGTAGATAAGAACTGAGTTGCAATTCTCAAGTACTTACCTCTGCTAGCAACTTCACTTAAATATTGCAGCTATTTGTTCGCCAAAAATAATTTAAGTTGCTCCAAAAACTACAGCAGAGATGAAGGTCAGCAGGACGGCTGCTACGGTCCCAGCTTGATATTAGTTATTTCTAAAAAAGTATAAGTTTTTCCTAGATTCAAGTCCATCATGTCATATTTTACAGGTATCAGCCAAACATAAGTTGATTTAAATATGTTATCTTAACCATTTTTAATGGCGTCTCATAAATGGATAGGACGCACCAACCGAGAGGAAGCATTTGAACCAAAGCTCCTCATAGCAGAGATGCATGGTCAGCAAAAGAATAACGAGCAAACATTCTCGTTTGGTGATATGCATTTCTTACAAGTGTAATAGAAGCTGTGAGTTGAGCTACCATCTGATCCAGGTGAACAACATCTTCATCCAGTTACCTACTTTCAGTACACCAATTGTTTTTGGTTGAACATTTCTAAAATGTAACTTCTCCGGCAATTTGTCCTTGAATACAAAAAAAAAACTTATGCATGTGTAACTTTTTTTGTTCAAACTCTTCGATGATTATGCTTGAGATGAGTTTCTAAAATGTTCAGAGAAGCTGACTTTTTTTTTTGGCACACGGTTCTACTGAAGGGAATGAGTTTATTGAGGCCAAGAAGAAGAGTACAGATTGTAAGCTGCTCAGGTGCAGCTGAGTTGTGCATCACAACAGTCGACAGGTAACCTCTCAATACTTCTACTAATACTATTAGATATATTTTATAGTTTTACTTCTCCAAGTAATTTCAATGCACTTTCTACTAATACTTAAGAGTGATGAAGTTGCATTTTCTCAAGTCTTGGTTTGTTGATTAGGCATATGGTTTCGGTCCAAATATAAGGAAATCCTAAAATTATTTTTTAGGTTCCTTTCTGCTTCAGCATCACAAAATTGTTAGATTTCTTTTTGAAATTGCAATGTAATTAGGAAAACAACAATACATTCTGTTTTAGGGAGATAGTAACAATAAGTTCATTTTCATAAATCCATACAATTAGTTTTGACTTTTTTTTAATGAAATTCATGGACAAGGAATAGCAAAAGAAGTATAATGAAAAGAAGGCTGGAGTTCCATTTGTGATGATCCTAAGGAGAAGTAGTACTTATTTTCTGCTCTGTACTGTAAGCGAGGAAGGGCTTAGAGCTCCTGGCGTGGGCGATGACGACCAGATCTCAGTGGTGTTTCTCCTGCTTACAACGTGGCTGATTGCCTGACTGCCAGAACATGAGGTCCACAAGATTTGTGTCGCCGTATCACTGGTGTTTATTCTTACAAGTATGCTTCAGTGATTATGGTGGACTGATAATGCTTGTACCATGTGTAGATTAGGCTACTGGAGTTCTAAATGCTATCGTCAAGTGACATTTTCATCTCCAGTTTGCCGTTAACATTTTGTCCCAAAATTTCATGTTTGTTTCCCTTTTTTCTCAGTTTCCTTCAGGCTTATAATTTAGGTAATACATCATCTTTTTTTACCCTTTTCACTAGAAGAATGATGAGGGCTTCAATCTGCCGTTGAAAAAAGCAATGATTTGATAAAGATGCGCGAAGTCCAGACAAGATAGCAATGACGGTGCAAAACAAAGTGCGGGGAGCCGGGGACAACAAAATTAGGTAAGTTCGCAATGGTGGTAGAGAAGATGTATGTGAGGGTGGAAAACAAGCAGCAATCAGAAAAAGAATTCGGGCACCCATGTACATAACAACGTCCGTTAGAGAAAAAACTAGAGAAATATATGTATGCTTGTTGCTACTTAGTTGGAATTTGTATATGCACTTATTAAGTAATTAAAATAACTTTTGTACATGATTTTTTTCCCGTGGCAACGCACGGACATTTGTACTAGTCGAAATAAAAGAGAGACGGTGAATGATGGAGTATTTTTTAAAGTAGATCGTCGTAGTAATTTTCATCGATAAATGAGAATGGCTAACAATACACCATTTTTCTTCTTCGGAATGCCATAGAACGTACTTGTTTTTAAAGAAATATGGTAGGAAAAATCTCTATACTATTTTTCTAAAATGATAATAAGCCAAATTTGCATCCCTAGGAACATGATCCTAGGTGACTGGGTTGTACATCCACTCTCCTAACCATATAGAACGTACTATTGACAAATGGTTCAACACTTTTTCCCAAGCAAACTAGAATAGAATGTACCGTTGAAATACTGGAGGTAAAGATAAAAGAGGCACGGAAAGCTTTGGCGCGATGACACGATGCATCGTAAGTTGATTATGGGGCCAACAATACAAGAAGATAATAACAATTTCTCCGAGTAAAAGAGATGACGGATAATGATGTATGTTTTTTGGAATAAAAGAGGGCAATAAAAAGGTCGAAATATATTTATCCCGACTGAAAAAGGAAGCTTTGGCGCGACAACACGACCCACCCATTGGGGAAACGTGGGACAATCAATAAAAAAATTAGTAATATTTTCCTGAATAAAAGAGGTGACGAATAATGAAATATTTTTATAGTTTTGCTCAAATAGTTTTGCAAAATGCAACTGGCATGGATGTACGAAATGTATTTTTTTTGTCACAAAGAAGAGATAATAAAACATCTTTTCTTCTAGTGTCTGTTTGCGAGGTCTATATGGTCAATCATTTAGAAAGGTTCTACCATATACGGGGTGAGAGCGATTGCAAACATTTCAGAAATTGGCTAAACGGGTGGATTCTAGGTTCAAGTTACTTACCAGGGTGAGAGCTATTATCGTCTTATGGTCGCTATGGCTATGTAGGAAGGATAATGTTTTAAATTATAAAAATTCTTCTCTTATGTAGGTCATCTATCGATATACGATTTTACTCCGTTTATGGTCGTCGCTTCACGGTTGGAGGACGCGACGAGGGATATTTTTTCCCAACATGGGTGGTAGCGTGACCTTCGGCTGGATCCACCTAGCTAGTCTTTTATCTTCCATGAACTTTGTTGTCTTTTTCGAACATCAGTGTGGTTTGTAACAAATTTTGGTGCGGTTGTGTGCACCCTAGCTATGCACAGGCCGGGTCCATTACGTTAAGTAATAAAGTGCCCATTTTCGAAAAAATGGTCGTCGCACCTCTCTACGGAGGTGTCTACACCGTTGGAGGATACGAAGCACGTTGATGTCAAGTACCATTATGTTCGCGACATCGTTGCACAAGGTAAACTAAATGAATGCAAGATAAGTACTCATGATAATCCTGCTGATATGATGACAAAGCCGGTTCATGTTTCCAAGTTTGATCTTTGCTCGAGCTTGGTTGTATAAATGTTTAGCCCAAGTGGTTGTTGCGCCAGCAAGTGTTTTTCTTTGTTGTTCAGGAGATTGTTGAAGGTCATGCTACAAGATGGAATTTATCCCGAGGTTAAGTTTGTTATATTAGGATCCAAATTCATATACTAAAGAGATGCTAACTTCTGACGAGCGGAGCGAGACCCGTCGCTGGTAGGCTTGGGACGAAATAAACGAAACAAATTTTAGAGTTCTATAATTTCTACAAGTTGTACCCATCCGGTGAGGGCGGCCAGGTAGATTGGCCGAGAAGGAGGTGAACTTGGTGCAGCAACGAAGGCATACACCATACACATGTGATACCCGCGCATGATGGTCGTCATTGATGCTATGATGGTGGCTGCAAATCACGTTGGAATTTCCGACATCTAAAATTGTTGAATTTGTAGTAGTGGCAAGAACACCAAGATGGAGGAAACTAAATCACGTATAGATCTCTGGTGCAGCTCCAGTACTTAAAGGAAAGCTGTTCCATCGTTACTTCTACAAAAAAAATCAAACAGAAAATAAAGAGGGAGAACAAAACACGTCAGTTTCTTTAGAAATTACTCTAGTGGGGGGGAGATGAATAGGAACAGAAGACGCGTGTGGAGGAGACAAAAGGGCCACAACGCACGACATGAGCTCCGAAGAAAAGATGCATGAAGTTGACACTTTTGAAACCTGGTGATGTGGCCGAAGGAAAATACAGGAAAATCAAGTAAAATCTGAAACTGACATGGCATGCCAACTAATCTGAAACTGAAGGAAGTGATGTGACCTTCTTGCATGTTGAGAGAAATACGGTAGTCGGGGCTCCTATTTAGGTATAGAAGATTTGTAGGCTTTTTTGTTGTTGGGCTGCTAGAGTAATGGGCCTGACATCTTTTGGACGAGGGCCAAGGTGCTGCTGTTATGGGATCGATTTTTCATCTAGTTTTTTTCTATATTTTTCTACTCCTTCGAGCCACAATAAGTATCGATGTTTTAGTTTAAATTATTGACACTTATTATGGATCGAAGGATGCCATTTTGCCTCTCTTTTCTCTTTTTTGTGAGTACTCACGTATAGTCGCACAATTGCCTATACATGTGTAATTAAAAATCTATTTTTTAAAGTACGATTACATATATATATATATGAGTAATTTGAAAAAGTTTTATATTTTTTACTCCCCCCGTTTCAAAGAATAAGGTGCCCTCCGTTTCAACATCGATAGAGGCCGTTGCTCACCCCTAGGGCAATGAGGAGGTGCCCCGCGCAAGCGACGAGGAGGAAGATGGTGAGCACCAGCGGGCACAGCACCTTGTACCTCGACAACATGTGCTCTCACCGAACCCGGTCACCACGTGCCTCACGTAGTTCTAGATGCTGACCAGGGACACTAGCGTGGCGATGCTGCACTGTGGGTGCGCCAGGGACTGCCCGATCTGGCCCATGTTGTCGATCGCCGTTAGGGTTCCGCCTACGTTGTTGCATTAAATATTGTTGCCATAGACCAGATTTCCTGTAGTGTCTGTATGTATGTATGACTTGTATATGGTATGCTTTTGTATTAGGCATAATCCTAACTGTATATATGTAATACCACAATGATATATAAAAGGCTGCTCTGATACCATGTTGACTGCTTTGAGTATCCCCTCCATATTGATCTCCATTCTTTCATAGGTCGATCTAGAACTAACTTAATTATCTGTATAAAACTAGTGAAAAGGTTTTTAAAAAAAAGTCTTGCGTGAATGTAACATGTGAACACGCTACTTCCTCCATTCACAATTACTTCACGTTTTTGGTTTAGTTAAAGTTAAACTTTGTAGAATTTAACCAAATATTTAGAAAAATATTAACAATTGTACTCCCCCCGTTTCATGAAAGTCATATACATCCAAAATTTGACAAATCTCAGAAAACCTTTGTGAAGCGGAGAGAGTAATATAAAATCTATTGTATTAAAATCGTGATTAACTAAATTTTGTATTATATGTATTTAGTATCACGGATATTGATATTTTTCCCTACAATTATAGCCAAATTTTGAAAAAATTAAGTTTAACTAAACTCAGAACACGAACTAAATAAAAACGGAGGAAGTAATGAAAGATTGTGTGTGATGGTATCTGAATCCTCGGGATCACGCGTTGCGGCAGTGTTTTGGTACTCTACCTAAAGTCCCGGACGTCGGACTAATCTTAATCAGTTCGGCTTGCCCGTCGATGTCAGTTGTGAACTGAAGGCCCAATTGCCCCCAAATCCTTGCCAACACCACGAATGCTGTTGACTGCCGGCCGCTGCGAGTCTCTATCGTCCAAGAACGGGAATACTAGCTAGTCGGTAACCACATGAACCGGCCATCTTAGTCAGCAGCGCGTCCCATTCTCTGACTGGTCGTGAAAGCTGAGTACGTGGTAATGCAGCATTCTATTCTGTTTACGGTAACCTCGGAGAAAGGGTAGCTAAAGTCAGTCAAGAGCTCCAAAATACTAGCTACACCATTTTCGTTTAGCTTGTCGTTCATATACTACGTATGCGGTATGCGGTATGCGGAATCTGGTTTGACTTACCAGTAACCAGTGTAACACGCTGTATCCTATGCTGAGCACGATTTGCAATCAAGACAGTGTACAATCTTTCGATTTTAACCGTATGATTTCACTCATGGATCTGTAACACAACTATTTTGACTCCACCAATCTCTCACACTCTGGAATTACTACTTAGTCGACGAACCAATCTTACTGTCGAGGGCGTCGGCGCCGTCGCTGCCAGAAGAAGCAGGATCCTTCGCCTTGGCAACACCGGCGCCGTTCGCTGGTTCTTGCCGCCCATCGGCGCCGGCAGGGGCTGATGACCCTGTGGTAGGCGCCATGGCGACCTCCTTGAACTTGCCGTAGAGGTCGCCGCGGTAGAAGTTCCTGGTCCTCCAGGCGAGCAGCAGCGAAACGAGGGCGCCGAGGAAAGTGACGGCGGCGATGATGTAGAAGGACTCCTGGAAGCACTTGACCCCGACGCAGGTGAGGTCCTTGCCCCTGCGGCCGCCCTGCCTGAGCGCCTCCTCGTCGTACTTGCGTCCGGCGATGCGCACGTTGAGGATGTAGGAGCCGACGGGGCTGGCGACGGCGCCGAAGTTGTAGAGCGTGGAGTAGTACTTGAGCCCGAAGATCTCGGAGATGATGGCGAAGAGCAGCGGCCACTGCGCCCCGAAGCAGAACCCCAGGATCACCGACGCCGGGTAGAGCCCGTTGCTCACCCCCAGCGCGATGAGGAGGTGGCCCGCGCAGGCGACGAGGAGCACGACGGTGAGCACCAGCGGGCGCGGCACCTTGTATCTCGACAGCACGTGCTCGGAAGCGAACCCGGCCACCACGCGCCCGGCGTAGTTCCAGATGCTGACCAGGGACACCAGCGTGGCGATGCTGCGCTGCGGGTACCCCAGCGACTGCCCGATCTGGCCCATGTTGTCGATCGCCGTCAGCGTGCCGCCCACGCCGCAGATGGTGGCCACGAACAGGACGAGCATGTCCACGCTGAACAGCGCCTGCAGGATCGTGTAGTCTTCCCCCCTCGCCGGCGGCCGGAACACGTCCTGGAAGCACGTGGCCGACGTCGATGGCGGCTCGGTGGGCTCGGTCTCGGTGGCGGTGGCGGCTGTCTTTTCGTCGTCTTCGACGGTGGTCACCGCCGGAACGCACTGGGTCGTCGGAAGTGGCGGCTGGAGGTAGTTCCTGAGCTCTTGCCGGACGACGATGACGAGCGGGAAGAAGATGAGGAGGAGTAGCACGATGACGGTGACGTAGTAGGCGGGCTTGGGGAACCCGCGGTCCTCCAGCTCCACCACGTTCATGACGAGCAGGTAGAAGGCGAGCACGATGGATGCGTAGAGGAAGTAGAAGAAGGCCTTGCGTTCCCTCCGGCTCTCCGCCGCGGTGCCCCGGGCGCGAGGCATGATGCGGATGGTCGGGATGAACACCAGCGAGATGGCGGCGGGGAGCCAAGCCATGAGGAGCACGAGGTCGGCGCCGTCGTTGTCGGCGCCGTAGATGGCGCGGTAGAGCTGCGTGAAGATGGCGCCGCTGAGGCCGACGAAGCCCTTGAGCAGGCCCAGCACGACGCCCCGGTCCTCGGGGAAGTTCTTGACGGCGGTGACGAGGGCGCCCGTGTTGGCGAAGGACTGCGAGTTGGCGCCGATGGCGATGTAGACGCACATGAGCCAGACGGGCGGGCGCGCCGTGCGGCCGGTGACGGAGAGGTAGATCATGAGGTAGCCGACGAGGTTCATGCCGGCGCCGCAGACCAGGACGACCCACGGCGGAGTGACCTCGTTGATGAGACCGGGGAGGATGCCGACGTTGGCGCCCACGTCCTTGAAGAAGCTCAGCGTGTTGAGCGTCTGCTGGTCGTACCCCAGCGACGTCTTGATCGCCTTCGAGTAGATACCGAAGATGTACGTGCCGCCCGCCGCCGCCATGATCAGGATCGACGCAAAGAACATGAACCACCGCCCGCGGACGACGTGCGACGCAAAACGCATCGTCGCCATCTCGCGGCGGGCGCCGACGCCCGTGCCGTCGGCGAAAACCATGGCTCGGGTTGGGTTCTTGTTACGCCTACTTCCGTGCTCCAAGCTAAGTGGCCGAACAATTGATAGCCCCAAGCTAGTGTGCTTGTGTACTAGCTGTGGCTATATATGCAGGTTATATGCAGCAAGAGTCCAGGACAGAGTGGTTGTTGAGTGGCCAATGGGAAAAGAAGATTCCCATGTATACTTCCTAAAAAATTCTGGACCGATCACACGTGTACCTGCCAAATATTTGAACCAATAATTGCTCGATTAATATCTACTCCAAATGGCAATACCCGTATTAGGTCGGCTTGGTTGACTCCAAATGCATAAAACACATATACTTCGGGTAAAACTTTCCCAATCTATTCAATTCTACAAATGTCATCAAACCATTTTGTTGAGTAACATATTGTATAGGTATAGGTCCCCGTGTTTTCTCAGGGTTGTACCTGTAATTGTACATGTGTCCGCCTATATATATATATGAGCAGCCGGCCCTATTGGTGTTGTGCAATCTCCAATATCTCGTCTACATGGTATTAGAGACCCTTCGGGTCCTGCCCTAGCCGCCGCCCCCCCCACCCTTGGGCGCCGCCGGCCCCTCTCCTCCCAAACCCTAGCCGTCGCCCCTCCCCGGGCGCCTCTGGCCTCCACCCCAACCCTAGCCCTAGCCGCCGCCCTCCCCACCCCGGGTGCCGCCGGCCCCCTCCCCAACCCTAGCCCTAGCCGCTTCCGCCTCCCACCACCACCACCGCTTCCGCCATGGCCGGCTTCTCCTCCTCCGGCTCCGGCTTCGACTCCTCCCACTCCGGCAGCAGCAACCCCTTCGACGGCCCCTCCATCGCCGTCATCCGCGACATCCCCATCGCCGAGCGCGTGCCGGTGAAGCTCTCCACCACCGCTGCCAACTTCTTCCCGTGGAAGACCTACTTCGGGCTGCTCTTCCGCGAGTATGATCTCCTTGATCACGTCGACGGCACCATCGACCTCCTCGCCATGCTGCACGACCCCGAGTGGCTCGCGATCGACGCCACCATCATCCGCTGGTTCTACCAGACCGTATCCAACGACATCTTTCGCACCGTCGTCCGCAACGGCGACTCCGCCCACACGGTCTGGGCTAAGATCACCGGCCTCTTCACCGACAACAAAATCCAGCGGGTCACTTTCCTCCAGCAGGAGTTCTTCGGCACCCACCAGAACGACCTGTCTCTCGACGAGTACGCTCTCAAGCTGAAGAGCCTCTCCGACGAGCTCCGTAACTTGGAGTTTCCGATCGATGACAAGATCATGCTCTCCACCCTGTCGGCGGGTCTCGGCGAGGATCTCGACAACGCCGCCTCCAACCTCACGCTCCTCACCACGCCCACCTTCGAGCAGGCCGTGGCCTACCTGCGCCTCGAGGAGCGCCGCCTCAAGCATCTCCGGGCTCGGGCGGCCCACACCGCCTTCGTCGCCGGCTTCTCCCGCGGTGCTTCGACTCCCGCGCCTCGCCCCTTGCGCCTCGCTCCACGGGTCCGCCACCGGGCTTCCCCGCAGCCGGTCACCAGGCCGGCCACACCGGCCCCTGGACCGGCCCATCCGGTCACCAGGCCGGCCAGACCGGGCCGTGGACCGGGCAGGCAGCCTCTTCTGGCGGCGGTCGCCGCGGCCGTCGTCGCCGTGGCGGTGGCACTGCTGGTGCCAACGTCCCTACGCCTCGTCCACCTCCGCACACCACTCCTCCGCCGTGGACCGCCGGCCACAATCCGTGGACCAGGGTCGTTCACGCCTACTCCATGCCCGTGCCGCGCGCCCCCTACCCGGGCATCATGGGGCCGCGTCCAGCCACCCACCAGGCGTTCTACGCGGCGCCCCAGCCCGCCCCGGCCTACGCCGCCCCCCGGGCTCGGCCCCGTGGGATCGTGCGCTCCTGACCGCCCTCCAGAGCGCCCCCTCCGCTGGGGTGTATGGTGGCGGTGCCGACTGGTTCATGGACACCGGCGCCTCCGCGCATATGGCTGCGCACCCCGGTAACCTCTCATTTTCTACACCCGCTTCCACTTCCTCTCGCATCATCGTTGGCAACGGTCATGCTCTTCCCATTACTCACACCGGTTCTGTCTCTTTTCCTTCCACTTCCACTCCTCTTTCTCTACATAACGTTCTTGTTTCTCCTGACTTGATTAAAAATCTTGTTTCCGTTAAGTCTTTCTGTCGTGATAACCCTGTGACTGTGGAATTTGACGCTTTTGGTTTTTCTGTCAAGGATGGTCGTGCCCGGATGCTCCTCCACCGATGTGACAGCCCCGGCGATCTCTACCCTGTTGGCGCGGCCTCCACCACCACCGGCCGCCCACTCGCCCTCTCCGCCGGTGTCGACCTTTGGCACGCCCGTCTTGGCCATCATAGCTCCGCCGCTCTGCGTCAAATAATGCAAGGCTTCTCCTTTACTTGTAATAAAACGGATGCCCACTCTTGTGAAGCATGTCGTCTAGGCAAACATGTTCGTCTTCCGTTTAGTTCCTCCTCCACAGTCGCGTCCTTTCCGTTTCAACTTATTCATAGTGATGTTTGGACCTCACCGGTTTCGAGTAATTCTGGTTATAATTATTATCTTGTAATTCTTGATGATTACTCGCATTTTGTATGGACTTTTTGCCAGCTCGCGGCGGGCGCCGACGCCCGTGCCGTCGGCGAAAACCATGGCTCGGGTTGGGTTCTTGTTACGCCTACTTCCGTGCTCCAAGCTAAGTGGCCGAACAATTGATAGCCCCAAGCTAGTGTGCTTGTGTACTAGCTGTGGCTATATATGCAGGTTATATGCAGCAAGAGTCCAGGACAGAGTGGTTGTTGAGTGGCCAATGGGAAAAGAAGATTCCCATGTACTTCCTAAAAATTTCTGATCGATCACACGTGTACCTGACAAAAATTTGAACCAATAATTGCTGGATTAATATCTACTCCAAATGGCAATACCCGTATTAGGTCGGCTTGGTTGACTCCAAATGCATAAAACACATATACTTCGGGTAACACTTTCCCAATCTATTCAATTCTATCAAACCATTTTCTAAAAATTATTAAGATAAAGCACGAACTACAATATAATCAATTTTGAATGGAGTGAGTATTGACCAAGTCTAATCCTTACAAAACACTAATGAAAAAAAAAATACAAACATGCCCAACCGGTGGAATTCATCACCATCTCCGACTTGCACAAGGAGACCTTTTAAATTCCACCAAGAGAAGTAATTGGATGTTGCTAGGGCTAGCGACCCATCGACTTGGAGAAGAAAGCGAAGGCTAGACGAAGAGACCAACCCCATGTGGTGGGAAACCATCCCCGCGCGATCCTATATATCAGTGAGACCACCAATGCCACAACAAACTAAGGTGGAAGCATCATGGTTTAGGACTCCCTCACACAACCAGACGACTCGGATATGGGAAAATAAACCCTCACATGCCCCGCAATGACATAACTAGTGCCGCCGCAAGGGCATATATATGTTCGAAGGTACTTGTGCACAACGTGAACGAGAGGCACCAGCACAACAAAGCCTAACAAACTAGACCAATACTTCGACAAGCGTCAAGATCCATGATATCGCTGCCTCCCGGTGATGGAACCGGCCATTGGAAGCCAGTGAGATAGACGGAGTCAGCCTATGAGGAAGAAGGTTGTGTGGTATCTAGCAGTTTTTTTATAAAGAAAAACAGAGACATCCGACACTCTATGATGGTAAATTTGAGCTAATTTAAACTAGAATTCTAACACTTATTATGGATCGAAAGAAGTATGTTTATCCGCAAGTTGATCACAATGCATGCTGGGAAACACTCATTGTCTAACCTTGATGCAAGAAGAGCATATATACGTGAAGTAAGTGGTGTGCTTACAAGTAAAATCGGTATGCCTCTCCGGAGAATCGGTAAGTTCAACAAAGCTAAGTTCTGAAGTTAACTAGATATCTAGCAGATCGATGAGACGATGACCCTGTCTGTGCATGTACGAGGATTAATTAGGATGTGGTTGCGCACATAACTCTACAACAATCAAAATCAAGAAACCTTATCTGATAATCAAACTCTTGCAGATAATCCAGATATCTACCCGGACGACATTCCTTGTTCTTACGTCATGGAGCATCTAGATTTCTCTAGATTATGAAATGTTGGGGCCTATTTGTAACACAATAAGGCTAACTTTTTTTTAGGGTAACACAGTAAAGCGCTTTCATTACTAACTTGGAGTGCGAGAATTGCATAAGAAACTGAACATTTCCCTGTCCAAACTGACGGGATACACCCGCATCTAGTAGCTCTTGACAAATCATTAGTCAAAGACGTCGATCACTCTCACTTCCTCCTTGTGGAGCCGTAACTATTTCGTAAATACAAGAGGGACAGCTACAAAACAGCCAGAACGTCTCATCGTTCGTCAGACTGACTGACTATATGGTTAGCGTTTTAACAAGTTTAGACTTGCGTGGACAGTTGAAACAGATTGATTGATTCATCGACTAGTCAATCCGCCGGTCGAAATTTTCTTTGGAACAACACCACCAGTAAATCTTTCTAGAATAGCATAAAATCCAGTGACGGTTCTGAAAAGAATCTTGAGAAAAGGTTGAAATTTTGCCATAACTAACATTTTTTACATGTGTCCCCCCAAAAACAATTTATACCTGCAAGTCATGGATACATGAAGCCATGTATAGTTACCTTTTGTCTTTATCCTCAAGCGATAAAGTCGTTACTGCGGAAGTAAATTTTACGCAACTACTTCCTCTGTTTGGAAATGTAAAATGTTGAAGCACTTTTTTTTATTCACCCACTTTAGTTTGTATCTAGTCTATTTTTAGTATGTATGTTCACTCACTTTAGGTTGTATCTAGTCTACTTTATAACACCTAAAACATCTTACATTTCCAAACGAAGAGAGTACTCGCCATTACAGATTATTGCGCGCAATAATGAAGACATGTATCTGAGCTACAATAGGTACACTACTAGTATTATGTAGGTCATCAATCAGCGTTTTTTTTTTTTACTTCATGATAAGGTTGTTTATATAGCATATCTACACATATGGTTACTTTAAGATATTGATATGTCTTAGATCCTCCATCGCGTTGTAGTATCCTTTTACCATTTTTAAAACTATCATGGTGCAATCTTAGACTTTTACCTACTTCTTGGAACATCGGCTAAGAAGCTATATCCAGTTTTGGAGAAGGTGGAGATGCGGTCTTTTGTTGTAGTCTCTTGTGCTCTCTTCTTGCTAGACACTACTTGATCAAGAATATAAAAAGGTTCACTTGCCGTTCAACATTAGGTTGGTTCATGTGCCATCGGTACTTAGAGCATCTCTAGTAGACCCCGCATCGTATAGCCTGCAAACGCGCACATGCAGGGCACGTGAAACACATTTTGCTGGCTGAAAATGGATCACACAGACTAGACTCCGTAAAAGGAGACGGCATAACAACATATGTTGATCTGTCGCAACCCTTGCGAAACCTGAAATGTAAATCGCAACACAAGATTTTGCAGCGTTTCGACAATATTCGACAATTTGCGATAATATGCCATATTTTTAACACCCAAACTTATCGCTAATCAACCACTGAACACATCATAGTTCTCGGCAAGCCAAAAGGAGTCACGATGCGGATCTGCGCAATATAAAGAATTGCCAACACTCACAAGATCATCAACACACCACCACCGCTACCACTCGTCATAGCACCACCACCGGCACCCCTTGCCATAGCACCACCACCAGCCGCCGCATCACGAGCAATAGCCACTTCCCTTCTTCTTTGCAAGATCTCCATCCTCATCAAATCCCACCACTCTCTTGTATATGTATCAATGGTGGATGGATCCATCATCATAGTATTGTTCTCCTCACCAATGAGCTCTGCTATGGCTCACTTCTCATCGGCACTTGCTCTCCTCTCCTCCACGGCAGCCTTGCGCTTCCCACCTTCTCGGAGCAATTCCCACCTTGCTTTCTTCTCTTGGCTTTTCTTCTCCATCATCACCATCTTTGCCTCAAACGTCTTGTTCACCAAATGCTCCTTGGATTTCATCATCTCATCGATCTTGTCACTCAAACTAGATGCCTCGGCTTGCTTCTTAATCTTCTCCTTCTCCTTCTTGTTTCCATCCGGCCGTCCCTTGTTCTTCTTGGTCGTAGGAACATCATCCTCATCATCATCCAATTGAACAGATGGACCACTGATGCGTGCAATTAACACACGTCCGTTGGGAACCCCAAGAGAAAGGTGTGATGCAGACAGTAGCAAGTTTTCCTTCAGAAAGAAACCAAGGTTTATCGAACCAGGAGGAGCCAAGAAGCACGTTGAAGGTTGATGGCGGCGGGATGTAGTGCGGCGCAACACCAGGGATTCCGGCGCCAACGTGGAACCTGCACAACACAACCAAAGTACTTTGCCCCAACGAAACAGATGAGGTTGTCAATCTCACCGGCTTGCTGTAACAAAGGATTAACCGTATTGTGTGGAAGATGATTGTTTGCAGAAAACAGTAAAGAACAAGTATTGCGGTAGATTGTATGCGATGTAAAGAATAGGACCGGGGTCCACAGTTCACTAGAGGTGTCTCTCCCATAAGATAAATAGCATGTTGGGTGAACAAATTACGGTCGGGCAATTGACAAATAGAGAGGGCATGACAATGCACATACATGATATGATAAATATAGTGAGATTTAATTGGGCATTACGACAAAGTACATAGACCGCTATCCGGCATGCATCTATGCCTAAAAAGTCCACCTTCGGGTTATCATCCGAACCCCTTCCGGTATTAAGTTGCAAACAACGAGACAATTGCATTAAGTATGGTGCGTAATGTAATCAATAACTACATCCTTGGACATAGCATCAATGTTTTATCCCTAGTGGCAACGACACATCCACAACCTTAGAACTTTCTATCATCGTCCCAGATTTAATGGAGGCATGAACCCACTATCGAGCATAAATACTCCCTCTTGGAGTTAAGAGCAAAAACTTGGCCGAGCCTCTACTAATAACGGAGAGCATGCAAGATAATAAACAACACATAGGTAATAGATTGATAATCACCATAACATAGTATTCTCTATCCATCGGATCCCGACAAACACAACATATAGAATTACGGATAGATGATCTTGATCATGTTAGGCAGCTCACAAGATCCAACAATGAAGCACATAAGGAGAAGACGACCATCTAGCTACTGCTATGGACCCATAGTCCGGGGGTGAACTACTCACTCATCACTCCGGAGGCGATCATGGCGGTGAAGAGTCCTCCGGGAGATGATTCCCCTCTCCGGCGGGGTGCCGGAGGCAATCTCTGAATCCCCGAGATGGGATTGGCGGCGGCGGCGTCTCGATAGGTTTTCTGTATCGTGGCTCTCGGTACTGGGGGTTTCGCGACGGAGGCTTTAAGTAGGCGGAAGGGCAACGCAGGGGGCCACACGAGGGCCCCACACGCTAGGGCCGTGCGGCCAAGGCCTGGGCCGCGCCTCCCTAGTGTGGCGGTGCCTCGTGGCCCCACTTCCTTTCCCCCTCGGTCTTCTGGAAGCTTCGTGCAAAAATAGGACCCTGGGCGTTGATTTCGTCCAATTCCGAGAATATTTCCTTAATAGGATTTCTGAAACCAAAAACGACGTAGAACAAGCAATCGGCTCTTCGGCATCTTGTTAATAGGTTAGTGCCGGAAAATGCATAAATACGACATATAATGTGTATAAAACATGTAGATATCATCAATAATGTGGCATGGAACATAAGAAATTATCGATACGTCGGAGACGTATCAGCATCCCCAAGCTTAGTTCTTGCTCGTCCCGAAGCGAGTAAACGATAACAAAGATAATTTCTGGAGTGACATGCCATCATAACCTTGATCATACTATTGTAAGCATATGTAATGAATGCAACGATCAAAAACAATGGTAATGACATGAGTAAACAAATGAATCATAAAGCAAAGACTTTTCATGAATAGTACTTCAAGACAAGCATCAATAAGTCTTGCATAAGAGTTAACTCATAAAGCAATAAATCAAAGTAAAGGTATTGAAGCAACACAAAGGAAGATTAAGTTTCAGCGGTTGCTTTCAACTTGTAACATGTATATCTCATGGATAGTGTCAATGTAAAGTAATATAACAAGTGCAATATGCAAGTATGTAGGAATCAATGCACGGTTCACACAAGTGTTTGCTTCTTGAGGTGGAGAGAGATAGGTGAACTGACTCAACATAAAAGTAAAAGAAAGGTCCTTCAAAGAGGAAAGCATCGATTGCTATATTTGTGCTAGAGCTTTGGTTTTGAAAACATGAAACAATTTTGTCAACGGTAGTAATAAAGCATATGTATCATGTAAATTATATCTTACAAGTTGCAAGCCTCATGCATAGTGTACTAATAGTGCCCGCACCTTGTCCTAATTAGCTTGGGTTAACACGGATCATCATTGCATAACATATGTTTCAACCAAGTGTCACAAAGGGGTACCTCTATGCCGCCTGTACAAGGGTCTAAGGAGAAAGTTCGCATTGGATTTCTCGCTTTTGATCATTCTTCAACTTAGACACCCATACCGGGACAACATAGACAACGAGATAATGGACTCCTCTTTTAATGCTTAAGCATTCAACAACGATTAATATTCTCATAAGAGATTGAGGTTTTATGTCCAAACTGAAACTTCCACCATGATTCATGGCTTTAGTTAGCGGCCCAATGTTCTTCTCTAACAGTATGCATACTCAAACCATTTGATTGTGAAAACCGCCCTTACTTCAGACAAGACGAACATGCATAGCAACTCACATGATATTCAACAAAGAGTTGATGGCGTCCCCATGAACATGGTTATCGCACAACAAGCAACTTAATAAGAGATAAAGTGCATAAGTACATATTCAATACCACAATAGTTTTTAAGGCTATTTTGTCCCATGAGCTATATATTGCAAAGGAGAATGATGGAAATTTAAAGGTAGCACTCAAGCAATTTACTTTGGAATGGCGGAGAAATACCATGTAGTAGGTAGGTATGGTGGACACAAATGGCATAGTGGTTGGCTCAAGGATTTTGGATGCATGAGAAGTGTTCCCTCTCGATACAAGGTTTAGGCTAGCAAGGTTTATTTGAAACAAACACAAGAATGAACCGGTGCAGCAAAACTCACATAAAAGACATATTGTAAACATTATAAGACTCTACACCGTCTTCCTTGTTGTTCAAAACTCAATACTAGAAATTATCTAGACTTTAGAGAGACCAAATATGCAAACCAAATTTTAGCAAGCTCTATGTATTTCTTCATTAATGGGTGCAAAGTATATGATGCAAGAGCTTAAACATGAGCACAACAATTGCCAAGTATCAAATTATTCAAGACATTTTAGAATGACTACATGTAGCATTTCCCGATTCCAACCATATAACAATTTTACGAAGAAGATTCAACCTTCTCCATGAATACTATGAGTAAAGCCTAAGGACATATTTGTCCATATGCAACAGCGGAGCGTGTCTCTCTCCCACACAATGAATGCTAGGATCCATTTTATTCAAACAAAAACAAAAACAAAAACAAACAGACGCTCCAAGCAAAGTACATAAGATGTGATCTGAATAAAAATATAGTTTCAGGGGAGGAACCTGATGATGTTGTCGATGAAGAAGGGGATGCCTTGGGCATCCCCAAGCTTAGACGCTTGAGTCTTCTTAAAATATGCAGGGGTAAACCACCGGGGCATCCCCAAGCTTAGAGCTTTCACTCCTCTTGATCATAGTATATCATACTCCTCTCTTGACCCTTGAAAACTTCCTTCACACCAAACTTCAAGCAAACTCATTAGAGGGTTAGTGCACAATAAAAATTCACATGTTCAGAGGTGACACAATCATTCTTAACACTTCTGGACATTGCACAAAGCTACTGGACATTAATGGAACAAAGAAATTCATCCAACATAGCAAAAGAGGCAATGCGAAATAAAAGGCAGAATCTGTCAAAAACAGAACAGTCCGTAAAGACGAACCTGGAAGGGGCACTTAACTTGCTCAAACGGAAAAACTCAAAACTAATGAAAGTTGCGTACATATCTGAGGATCACGCACGTAAATTTGCAGATTTTTTTGATTTTTTTACAGAGACTTCTGCGCGAATTCGTGACAGACAGCAATGCTGTTTATGTGCAGCAATCCAAATCTAGCATCAACTTTACCATAGAGACTTTACTTGGCACAAAAACATGATAAGGAGAGGTTGCTACAGTAGTAAACAACTTCCAAGACTCAAATATAAAACAAAGTACTGTAGTAAAAACATGGGTTGTCTCCCATAAGCGCTTTTCTTTAACGCCTTTCAGCTAGGCGCAGAAAGTGTAAATCAAGTATTATCAAGAGATGAAGCATCGGCATTCTTACCAGGGGTGTTGGGAGTTTTATCAATTTTAGGCCTGTAATAATTCTTTGGTTTAGGCACCTTAGAGACTGATGCGTGTGGTTGACACGTCCGTTGGGAACCCCAAGAGGAAGGTGTGATGCGCACAGCGGCAAGTTTTCCTCAGTAAGAAACCAAGGTTTAATCGAACCAGTAGGAGTCAAGAAGCACGTTGAAGGTTGATGGCGGCGGGATGTAGTGCGGCGCAACACCGGAGATTCCGGCGCCAACGTGGAACCTGCACAACACAACCAAAGTACTTTGCCCCAACGAAACAGTGAGGTTGTCAATCTCACCGGCTTGCTGTAACAAAGGATTAACCGTATTGTGTGGAAGATGATTGTTTGCGGAAAACAGATAGAACAAGTATTGCGATAGATTGTATTTCAAGTATAGAGAATTGGACCGGGGTCCACGGTTCACTAGAGGTGTCTCTCCCATAAGATAAACAGCATGTTGGGTGAACAAATTACGGTTGGGCAATTGACAAATAAAGAGGGCATGACCATGCACATACATATTATGATGAGTATAGTGAGATTTAATTGGGCATTACGACAAAGTACATAGACCGCTATCCAGGCATGCATCTATGCCTAAAAAGTCCACCTTCGGGTTATCATCCGAACCCCTCCGGTATTAAGTTGCTAACAACGGACAATTGCATTAAGTATTGCGCGTAATGTAATCAGTGACTACATCCTTGAACATAGCACCAATGTTTTATCCCTAGTGGCAACAAGCACATCCATAATCTTAGAGGTTTCTGTCACTCCCCAGCATTCACGGAGACATGAACCCACTATCGAGCATAAATACTCCCTCTTGGAGTTACAAGCATCTACTTGGCCGGAGCATCTACTAGTAACGGAGAGCATGCAAGATCATAAACAACACATAGACATAACTTTGATAATCAACATAACAAGTATTCTCTATTCATCGGATCCCAACAAATGCAACATATAGAATTACAGATAGATGATCTTGATCATGTTAGGCAGCTCACAAGATCCGACAATTAAGCACAATGAGGAGAAGACAACCATCTAGCTACTGCTATGGACCCATAGTCCAGGGGTAGACTACTCACACATCACTCCGGAGGCGACCATGGCGGCGTAGAGTCCTCCGGGAGATGATTCCCCTCTCCGGCAGGGTGCCGGAGGCGATCTCCCGAATCCCCGAGATGGGATTGGCGGCGGCGGCGTCTCGTAAGGTTTTCCGTATCGTGGCTCTCGGTGCCGGGGGTTTCGCGACGGAGGCTTTAAGTAGGCGGAAGGGCAGGTCGGGGGCCACACGAGGGGCCCGCACCATAGGGCCGCGCGGCCGGGCGGGGGCCGCGCCGCCCTAGGGTTTGGCCACCTCGTGGCCCCACTTCGTCTCCTCTTCGGTCTTCCGGAAGCTTCGTGGCAAAATAGGACCCCGGGCGTTGATTTCGTCCAATTCCGAGAATATTTCGTTACTAGGATTTCTGAAACCAAAAACAGCAGAAAACAAGAATCGGCACTTCGGCATCTTGTTAATAGGTTAGTTCCGGAAAATGCACGAATATGACATAAAGTGTGCATAAAACATGTAGATAACATCAATAATGTGGCATGGAACATAAGAAATTATCGATACGTCGGAGACGTATCAGCATCCCCAAGCTTAGTTCTGCTCGTCCCGAGCAGGTAAAACGATAACAAAGATAATTTCTGGAGTGACATGCCATCATAACCTTGATCAAACTATTTGTAAAGCATATGTAGTGAATGCAGCGATCAAAACAATGTATATGACATGAGTAAACAAGTGAATCATATAGCAAAGACTTTTCATGAATAGTACTTCAAGACAAGCATCAATAAGTCTTGCATAAGAGTTAACTCATAAAGCAATAATTCATAGTAACAACATTGAAGCAACACAAAGGAAGATTAAGTTTCAGCGGTTGCTTTCAACTTGTAACATGTATATCTCATGGATAATTGTCAACATAGAGTAATATAATATGTGCAATATGCAAGTATGTAGGAATCAATGCACAGTTCACACAAGTGTTTGCTTCTTGAGGTGGAGAGAAATAGGTGAACTGACTCAACAATGAAAGTAGAAGAATGGTCCTCCATAGAGGAAAAGCATCGATTGCTATATTTGTGCTAGAGCTTTGATTTTGAAAACATGAAACAATTTTGTCAACGGTAGTAATAAAGCATATGTATCATGTAAATTATATCTTACAAGTTGCAAGCCTCATGCATAGTATACTAATAGTGCCCGCACCTTGTCCTAATTAGCTTGGACTACCGGATCATCGCAATGCACATGTTTTAACCAAGTGTCACAAAGGGGTACCTCTATGCCGCTCGTACAAAGGTCTAAGGAGAAAGCTCGCATTGGATTTCTCGCTATTGATTATTCTCAACTTAGACATCCATACCGGGACAACATAGACAACAGATAATGGACTCCTCTTTTATGCATAAGCATGTAACAACAATTAATAATTTTCTCATATGAGATTGAGGATATTGTCAAAAACTGAAACTTCCACCATGGATCATGGCTTTAGTTAGCGGCCCAATGTTCTTCTCTAACAATATGCATGCTTAACCATAAGGTGGTAGATCTCTCTTACTTCAGACAAGACGAACATGCATAGCAACTCACATGAAATTCAACAAAGAGTAGTTGATGGCGTCCCAGGTGAACATGGTTATCGCACAACGAGCAACTTAATAAGAGATAAAGTGCATAAGTACATATTCAATACCACAATAGTTTTTAAGCTATTTGTCCCATGAGCTATATATTGTAAAGGTGAATGATGGAATTTTAAAGGTAGCACTCAAGCAATTTACTTTGGAATGGCGGAGAAATACCATGTAGTAGGTAGGTATGGTGGACACAAATGGCATAGTGGTTGGCTCAAGGATTTTGGATGCATGAGAAGTAATCCCTCTCGATACAAGGTTTAGGCTAGCAAGGTTATTTGAAACAAGCACAAGGATGAACCGGTGCAGCAAAACTCACATAAAAGACATATTGTAAACATTATAAGACTCTACACCGTCTTCCTTGTTGTTCAAACTCAATACTAGAAATTATCTAGACCTTAGAGAGACAAAATATGCAAACCAAATTTTAGCATGCTCTATGTATTTCTTCATTAATGGGTGCAAAGTATATGATGCAAGAGCTTAAACATGAGCACAACAATTGCCAAGTATCACATTACCCAAGACATTTATAGCAATTACTACATGTATCATTTTCCAATTCCAACCATATAGCAATTTAACGAAGAAGAAACTTCGCCATGAATACTATGAGTAGAGCCTAAGGACATACTTGTCCATATGCTACAGCGGAGCGTGTCTCTCTCCCATAAAGTGAATGCTAGGATCCATTTTATTCAATCAAAACAAAAAAAAAACAAACCGACGCTCCAAGCAAAGCACATAAGATGTGATGGAATAAAAATATAGTTTCAGGGGAGGAACCTGATAATGTTGTCGATGAAGAAGGGGATGCCTTGGGCATCCCCAAGCTTAGACGCTTGAGTCTTCTTAGAATATGCAGGGGTGAACCACCGGGGCATCCCCAAGCTTAGAGCTTTCACTCTCCTTGATCATGTTGCATCATACTCCTCTCTTGATCCTTGAAAACTTCCTCCACACCAAACTTAGAACAACTCATTAGAGGGTTAGTGGACAATAAAAATTAACATGTTCAGAGGTGATATAATCATTCTTAACACTTCTGGACATTGCATAAAGCTACTGGACATTAATGGATCAAAGAAATTCATCCAACATAGCAAAAGAGGCAATGCGAAATAAAAGGCAGAATCTGTCAAAACAGAACAGTTCGTATTGACGAATTTTATCGAGGCACCAGACTTGCTCAAATGAAAATGCTCAAATTGAATGAAAGTTGCGTACATATCTGAGGATCACTCACGTAAATTGGCATAATTTTATGAGTTACCTACAGAGAAAACAGCCCAGATTCGTGACAGCAAAGAAATCTGTTTCTGCGCAGTAATCCAAATCTAGTATGAACTTTACTATCAACGACTTTACTTGGCACAACAAAACACTAAACTAAGATAAGGAGAGGTTGCTACAGTAGTAAACAACTTCCAAGACACAAAATAAAAACAAAGTACTGTAGTAAAAACCATGGGTTGTCTCCCATAAGCGCTTTTCTTTAACGCCTTTCAGCTAGGCGCAGAAAGTGTGTATCAAGTATTATCAAAGGGTGGTGCATCTTCAGCGGGGTGTGGATTTTTCTCAACCAAGCATAGTATATTGGATACATAAGTTTTAGCGTCTCCCTTTTCATTAGTCTTGGGCTTGCTACTCTCATCAAACAAATTTTCGGGAACAAGCCAAGCATAGTTATTTTCTAGTGCATCATTCATAGCTAGGAGTTTACATGGTATTGGTGCTTTGATCTCCCCTCCATCATCAATATTATTAGTGTATCTTATTCTATCCATGTCCATCTTTTCAAGGAGACTAACAAAATTAGTATGAGAACCAAGCATATTAAATTTAGCAAAGACCTTTCTAGCTTCTCTTGCTAGACCACCAAATTCTCTAAGAAGGGTTTCTAAAACAAAATCTTTCTTTTCCCCCTCTTCCATATCACCAAGTGTAAGGAACATGTGTTGGATTATAGGATTGAGATTAACAAATTTAGTTTCCAACAGGCGAACTAAATGCGCAGCAGCAATTTCATAAGTGGGAGCAAGGTCTACCAAGTGTCTATCTTCAAAATCTTCAATGGTACTAACATGATTGAAAAATTCTTCTATATTATTTCTCCCAACTATAGACCCACGTCCTACCGGTATGTCTTTTGTGGTAAAATTAAAAGGAAACATGATGAATCAAGTAAAGTAAATGCAAGTAACTAATTTTTTTGTGTTTTTGATATAGCAAACAAGATAGCAAATAAAGTAAAACTAGCAACTAATTTTTTTGTATTTTGATTTAGTGCAGCAAACAAAGTAGTAAATAAAATAAAGCAAGACAAAAACAAAGTAAAGAGATTGGGAAGTGGAGACTCCCCTTGCAGCGTGTCTTGATCTCCCGGCAACGGCGCCGAGAAATTTGCTTGATGCGTGTGGTTGACACGTCCGTTGGGAACCCCAAGAGGAAGGTGTGATGCGCACAGCGGCAAGTTTCCCTCGCAAGAAACCAAGGTTTAATCGAACCAGTAGGAGTCAAGAAGCACGTTGAAGGTTGATGGCGGCGGGATGTAGTGCGGCGCAACACCGAGATTCCGGCGCCAACGTGGAACCTGCACAACACAACCAAAGTACTTTGCCCCAACGAAACGAGTGAGGTTGTCAATCTCACCGGCTTGCTGTAACAAAGGATTAACCGTATTGTGTGGAAGATGATTGTTTGCAGAAAACAGTAGAACAAGTATTGCAGTAGATTGTATTTCGGTATAGAGAATTGGACCGGGGTCCACAGTTCACTAGAGGTGTCTCTCCCATAAGATAAACAACATGTTGGGTGAACAAATTACGGTTGGGCAATTGACAAATAAAGAGGGCATGACCATGCACATACATATTATGATGAGTATAGTGAGATTTAATTGGGCATTACGACAAAGTACATAGACCGCTATCCAGCATGCATCTATGCCTAAAAAGTCCACCTTCAGGTTATCATCCGAACCCCTCCAGTATTAAGTTGCTAACAACAGACAATTGCATTAAGTATTGCGCGTAATGTAATCAGTGACTACATCCTTGAACATAGCACCAATGTTTTATCCCTAGTGGCAACAGCACATCCATAATCTTAGAGGTTTCTGTCACTCCCCCCGATTCACGGAGACATGAACCCACTATCGAGCATAAATACTCCCTCTTGGAGTTACAAGCATCTACTTGGCCGAGCATCTACTAGTAACGGAGAGCATGCAAGATCATAAACAACACATAGACATAACTTTGATAATCAACATAACAAGTATTCTCTATTCATCGGATCCCAACAAACGCAACATATAGAATTACAGATAGATGATCTTGATCATGTTAGGCAGCTCACAAGATCCGACAATTAAGCACAATGAGGAGAAGACAACCATCTAGCTACTGCTATGGACCCATAGTCCAGGGGTAGACTACTCACACATCACTCCGGAGGCGACCATGGCGGCGTAGAGTCCTCCGGGAGATGATTCCCCTCTCCGGCGAGGTGCCGGAGGCGATCTCCTGAATCCCCCGAGATGGGATTGGCGGCGGCGGCGTCTCAGTAAGGTTTTCCGTATCGTGGCTCTCGGTACTGGGGGTTTCGCGACGGAGGCTTTAAGTAGGCGGAAGGGCAGGTCAGGGGGCCACACGAGGGGCCCAGACCATAGGGCCGCGCGGCCAGGGCAGGGGCCGCGTCGCCCTAGGGTTTGGCCACCTCGTGGCCCCACTTCGTCTCCTCTTCGGTCTTCTGGAAGCTTCGTGGCACAATAGGACCCTGGGCGTTGATTTCGTCCAATTCCGAGAATATTTCGTTACTAGGATTTCTGAAACCAAAAACAGCAGAAAACAAGCAATTGGCACTTCGGCATCTTGTTAATAGGTTAGTTCCAGAAAATGCACGAATATGACATAAAGTGTGCATAAAACATGTAGATAACATCAATAATGTGGCATGGAACATAAGAAATTATCGATACGTCGGAGACGTATCAGAGACATACATGAATTTTTGCTCTTTACCCACATAAGCTTTCTCCTTATATTTAAGAGAAGAAAAAGTTGAACCCAAGGTTCCCATGGCTTTTTCAAGTTCGCCAATCCTATTAATTTGATTATCATGGTCAACACAAGTTCCTAGGACACTAATTCTTTCATCAATTCCTTCTAAGGATTTATCAAGTTCATCAGTTTTATCAAGTAACATTTCCAATTTAGTTTCAACACTTGGAAATTTTTTCTCTATGGCTTCCAACTTTTTCATGACGTCCTCAAGAGAGATTTCAATTTTAGTTTCATTAACAGGTGGTATTCCAACTAGACTCTCAATGATGCAACTAGCTTGTAAAGCAGGAGTACCTAGGAAATTACCCCCCGAAAGAGTATCAAGAACATACCTATTCCAACTAGATATACCAACATAAAAATTCCTAAGTAGGATAATAGTGGAGTGTTTCTTAGTGCACCTATGATGAGCATCACTAATTCTATACCAAGCATCTTTAAAACTTTCTCCACCTTGTTGTTTAAACGAACGAACTTCAACTTCAGGATTACTCATTTTAGCAGTAGTAAATAACGCAAACTAGATAAAGTAAATGAAAGTAACTAATTTTTTTTGTGTGTTTTTGATATAGAGAGCAAGACAATAAATAAAGTAAAGCTAGCAACTAATTTTTTTGTGTTTTGTCTAAGTGCAGCAAATAAAGTAGTAAATAAAATAAAGCAAGACAAAAACAAAGTAAAGAGATTGGATTGTGGAGACTCCCCTTGCAGCGTGTCTTGATCTCCCGGCAATGGCGCCGAAAGAGCGTTGCCGTGGGAGGCAATTCTCGTGGTGTAGCTTTCTTCGGTCCCGGCAACGGCGCCGTAAAAAGAGCTTGATGCGTGCAATTAACACACGTCCGTTGGGAACCCCAAGAGGAAGGTGTGATGCGTACAGTAGCAAGTTTTCCCTCAGAAAGAAACCAAGGTTTATCGAACCAGGAGGAGCCAAGAAGCACGTTGAAGGTTGATGGCGGCGGGATGTAGTGCGGCGCAACACCAGGGATTCCGGCGCCAACGTGGAACCTGCACAACACAACCAAAGTACTTTGCCCCAACGAAACAGTTGAGGTTGTCAATCTCACCGGCTTGCCGTAACAAAGGATTAACCGTATTGTGTGGAAGATGATTGTTTGCAGAAAACAGTAAAGAACAAGTATTGCAGTAGATTGTATGCGATGTAAAGAATAGGACCGGGGTCCACAGTTCACTAGAGGTGTCTCTCCCATAAGATAAATAGCATGTTGGGTGAACAAATTACAGTCGGGCAATTGACAAATAGAGAGGGCATGACAATGCACATACATGATATGATAAATATAGTGAGATTTAATTGGGCATTACGACAAAGTACATAGACCGCTATCCAAGCATGCATCTATGCCTAAAAAGTCCACCTTCGGGTTATCATCCGAACCCCTTCCAAGTATTAAGTTGCAAACAAAAGACAATTGCATTAAGTATGGTGCGTAATGTAATCAATAACTACATCCTTGGACATAGCATCAATGTTTTATCCCTAGTGGCAACAAGCACATCCACAACCTTAGAACTTTCCGTCACTCGTCCCAGCATTTAATGGAGGCATGAACCCACTATCGAGCATAAATACTCCCTCTTGGAGTTAAGAGCAAAAACTTGGCCAGAGCCTCTACTAATAACGGAGAGCATGCAAGATCATAAACAACACATAGGTAATAGATTGATAATCACCATAACATGGTATTCTCTATCCATCGGATCCCGACAAACACAACATATAGAATTACAGATAGATGATCTTGATCATGTTAGGCAGCTCACAAGATCCAACAATGAAGCACATAAGGAGAAGACGACCATCTAGCTACTGCTATGGACCCATAGTCCAGGGGTGAACTACTCACTCATCACTCCGGAGGCGATCATGGCGGTGAAGAGTCCTCCGGGAGATGATTCCCCTCTCCGGCAGGGTGCCGGAGGCGATCTCCGAATCCCCGAGATGGGATTGGCGGCGGCGGCGTCTCGGTAAGGTTTTCCGTATCGTGGCTCTCGGTACCGGGGGTTTCGCGACGGAGGCT
>NC_061510.1:326425062-326486552 GCF_022539505.1 Lolium rigidum
CAAGTTGTATACACATGTCGCTATCCGAAACCGATGGCCCCGAAGTGACGAAATCGGGACAACCGGAGGGAATGGTAGCGATGTGAGGATCACATGTGTTCACGGAGTGTTAATGCTTTGCTCCGGTACTCTATTAAAAGGAGTACCTTAATATCCAGTAGTTTCCCTTGAGGCCCGGCTGCCACCAGCTGGTAGGACAAAAGATGTTGTGCAAGTTTCTCATTGCGAGCACGCACGACTATATATGGAACACATGCCTATTGATTGCTTTGTACTTGGACACCGTTTTATTATTATCTGCAAATGCCCTGCTATGATTGTTACATGAGTTTCTCTCATCCATGCAACGCCCGTCATCCGTCCCCGTGCCTACGGTATTTTAATCCTCGCTGTTTACTAAAATCACTACTGCTGTCTCTCGTTACTCTCCGTCGCTGTTATTTCACTATCTGCTACTTGCTATAAAACCGTTACTACTGATAAACTCTTGCGAGCAAGTCTGTTTCCAGGTGCAGCTGAATTGACAACTCCGCTGTTAAGGCTTCCAAGTGTTCTTTGTCTCCCCTTGTGTCGAATCAATAAATTGGGTTTTACTTCCCTCGAAGACTGTTGCGATCCCCTATACTTGTGGGTCATCATAGAGCAATAAGGCATAGAAGGTAGTTCACCACAAGATAAATCAATAGCATGAGTGGGTGAACTAAAAGCACTAGCACATGGCAAAATAGCATTTTGAGAGGTAGTGCTAGTACTCACATGAGGCTCACAAGATTTTACCTTTGACATGATAGCCTCATGAGCTAACTTTAGCAAATCATGAGAGACTAGAAGATCATCATGGGAGCTAGAAAGCTTTACATGACTTTCTTCCAATTTCTCATAATTGCTTGTTAGGAAAGCAAGTTGAGCCCTTAGCTCAACATTCTCCTTCAAGATGGATGCTTCACAAGAGGTAGAGTTAGTAGCACAAGCATTATCAATTATAGCACAAGGAGAAGGCAACTTAGCAAGCTCTATTAGGTTGAGAGCCTTAAATTGCTCATGTGACTCGGTGAGTTTGATGAGCTCACTCTCAATAGCCCTAGAGCCATTTTTGAGAAGCTCAAAATCCTCAAGGAGTTTAGCATGGGCACTTACTAGCTCAACATTTTTAATTCGAAAATCATGTGCCACCTCTAAAGCTCTATCACGAGATTCCTTTACTTTAGATAGCTCTAGAGTAAAGGTCTCCTCAAGAGATTCTTTGGTGGTTTGTTGTTCTTCAAGAGCTTCACTAAGAGTTGCAATCTCATTTGCATACTCGCGCTCATGCTCTTCCTTTTTCTCAATAATTTTTGTGCTCTCAATGGCAAAAGCCAAGATTTTCATGAAGTTAGAGCAAGCAAATTTCTTATCATGGAGAGCATGGAATACTAACTCACCCATCATGTTTAAGGAAGCAACATTAAGTTCTTCCATATCATCATCCTCATCATCACTAGATAGATAGGGTTCCAAGGAAGGAGATACCTTAGAAGCCTTAGCCATAAGGCAAGTGTAAGTACCATGGATGATGAAGAAGATGAACTAGTTGAAGCTCCATCCAAGATCTTGTCTTGGCCCATAGCATCTTCGGTTTCCTCTACATTGTTAGTCACACAAATACTAGAGGAAAGCAAAGTATTTTCATTATGGCAACAAGACAAGGCAAGCATATCATCATGGAGTGAAGATATGCAAGGACTACCAACACTAGCATGTAAAGCATTTATAGTGCTATAAGTGTTCAAGTCCAAAGATGAAACATTGCAATGGGATAGGGATGAAGAATCATCTAGAGAAGGCTCACCATCAACAATGCAATGTTCATCACCACTCACCATAGCATTACCTTGTGTCTTACCACACATTGGTGAAGTGGAAGGAGTGCGATCATCCTCAATGGTCATGGACCCACCATATGTATCTCGAAGCTTTGTCCAAAACTCATGAGCACTCCGGAAAGGCGCGATGGAGGAGATAACTACATGGCTCACAACATGGCAAAGCACATTAGTAGCTTGAGCATCTAGATAAGAGTTTTTCTTCTCCTCATAAGATGGATTTTGTGGATCCTTAGGAGGAGAAAAACCCATATCAAGAATTTGCTCCATATGTGGGTGCATGCCCCTTAAATAATCAAGCATGTAGAATTTCCAAGCATCATAATTAGTGCCATCAAATGTAAAGGTGGAAATGTGTACTAATCCTCTAGCCGACGCCATACTCTCTAGACGGTGAAGCCCAACAAGATAAGAGAGCCCTAGCTCTGATACCAATTGAATGTAGTAGGACGTCGCCTAGAGGGGGGGGGGGGGTGAATAGGTGGTGTATAAAAACTTCTACTTGAGAGCTAAACTAGGCGGAATAAAACTACACATGTGTTTACTAGTTTAGCTCAAAGCCTAACAACAAAGGGTTTGCCTAAGAGCACCAACAACCTATGCTAGCATGATGAGCAACAAGGTGATAACAAGATAGGTATAGCATCAAGCATGATAGATATCACAATGTAAAGCGCATAGGTAAAGGAGCTTGGGTTGAGAAGTAACCGGTGCACGAGGAGACGACGATGTATCCCGAAGTTCACACCCAAGGGTGCTACGTCTCCGTTGGAGCGGTGTGGAGGCACGAGGCACTCCAATAAGCCACTAGGGCCACCGTATTCTCCTCGAGCCTTTCCTCCAAGGGGGAAAGCCTCGATCCACTAAGGGACCCTTGAGGGTGGTCACCGAACCCGTACAAGCTTGGGAAAACTCCCAAGTATCAAGCTTGAGGCAACTCCACAACACGGAGGCTCTCAAGTACAAGGCCACAAGAGGCTACAACACGCCACACCGGCAACAAAGCCACCAAGACACCAACGCGCCACAACCGGCTCCAAAACCACAAAGGCTAACACACTCCACAAAGGCAACAACGCCACAAAGGCAACAACGCCACAAAGACGACAAGGCCACAAAGGCTACAAAGCCACAAAAGGCTACAAGGCCACAAAAGGCTACAAGAACACCACTAAGGCAACAAGGCCACTAAGGCAACAACACCACTAAGGTCAACATGCCCTCTACGAGATCGAAACCACGGAGAGAACCCAAACCGATGCACCTAATGCAATGGCTAAGAACACCACTAAGATGCCCAAGTTCTTCTCTCCCAAATTCCAACAAAGCTACAAAAGCTATTGGGGGAATAAGGGAGGAAGAACAAATATGAGGAGAAACACCAAGCAACTCCAAGATCTAGATCTAGCAAGATCCCCTCACTTGGAGAGGGATTCAATTGGTGAAGCTCTAGATCTAGATCTCCTCTCTCCTTTCCCCCAAAAATATGCAAGAAATAGTGGGGGGATCAAGAGGAGGAAGAAAGAACTCAAGGTCAACAATGGAGGAGAGAGAATGGAGGGGAAGAAGTGTTTGGGTCGGAGGTGGAAGAGAGGTATAAATAGGGGGCCCAAAATATAGCTGTTGGAGGCAGAAAAACGGCCAGATTCGCGCCCGAGCGGTACTACCGCTTGTCAAAGCGGTACTACCGCTCGCGCGCAAAACTGTGCAGAAAACGGTCAAAATCGTCCCAAAGCGGTACCACAAGCGGTACTACCGCTCGAGCGGTACTACCGGGTCGGTACCGGTCAATACCGGACCAGATCCATTGTCTCGCAGAGACCAAACCGGTACCTGACCGGTACTACCACCCTCCCCATTTTTTCTTTAAACTGCGATACGAAAACGGCAATATCTCGAGCTTGGAAACTCCGATTGAGGTGAAACCAATTTTTCCAGAAATAGGACGACGAGAGCTACCACTACACAAGGTGAAAACATGCAAAAGAGTGAGTGATGATTTTCTCATGGTCATAGAAGTGTAACCTCTCAATATGGTATATCGGGAAAATCATCACCCTTGCACATGCAACATGCGATGCATCCGGAATCCGTTTCCGATGAGCTAGAGCTTGTCATGAGAATGAACACAAGCTCTAACTTATCTCATGGATAAGAACCAAGAAGAACTAAGAAACACGATGCAATGCATGCAAGGTTTGAGCTCTCTCCGATGATGCGATCCACTATCCTATCGAGCACAAACCTTGTCCTTGCGCGTTCCTCTCGAGTCGGCAAGCTCCGTCTTCATCCTCTTCAACCTTGTACATGCCACCATCTTCTTTGATCTTGTATGCACGCCACCGTCTTCATCCATCTTCATCTTCAACACGGTCTTCGTCTCTCTTCGACACCGTCTTCGTCATTGTACTCCATCTTCTCCATCTTGAAACCTTGAGACCAACACATGGCTATGGACCTAAGATAGATTCTCAATGCAACCGTCAGTCCATAGGGATTGTCATCAATTACCAAAACCACACATGGGGGCTCCATGTTCTTTCACCCATCTTAATAATTTTGTTGAACTTTGTGAAATGCAAAAATATAAGGATATAGATGGGGACATTATAAAACTGAAATTGTTTCCTTTCTCCTTGAGAGGAAGAGATAAAGATTGGTTGCTATATTTGCCTAAAAATAGTATTAGTTCATGGACTAAATGTAAAGATGCTTTCATTGGAAAATATTATCCTCCTGCTAAAATTATATCTTTGAGAAGTAGCATTATGAACTTTAAGCAATTGGATAATGAACATGTTGCCCAAGCATGGGAGAGAATGAAATCTTTGGTAAAGAATTGCCCTACCCATGGACTAACTACTTGGATGATCATCCAAACCTTTTATGCGAGGATTAAATTTTTCTTCAAGGAACCTATTGGATTCAGTTGCTGGAGGTACTTTTATGTCCATCACTTTGGGTGCTGCAACAAAGCTTCTTGATGATATGATGATCAACTACTCTGAATGGCACACTGAAAGAACTCCTCAAGGTAAGAAGGTAAATTCTGTTGAAGAAACCTCTTCCTTGAGTGATAAGATTGATGTTATTATGTCTATGCTTGTTAATGGTAAATCTCATGTTGATCCTAATAATGTTCCTTTAGCTTCATTGGTTGCTCAAGAAGAGCATGTTGATGTGAAATTCATTAAAAATAATAATTTCAACAACAATGCTTATAGGAATAATTTTGGTAACAACAACTATAGGCCATATCCTTCTAATAGTGGTAGTGGTTATGGTAATTCTTATGGTAGATCTGTTTTGCCTAGTGAGGAAAATATGTTGGAAATTGAAAGAGCTACTAAGAGCTATATGCAATCACAATATGAGCAAAATCAATTGTTTACTAAAACTATGAATGAACAATCTGCCTTGTTGAAAAATATAGGGAATCAACTTGAGAATTTGAATATGGAAATTTCTGGTTTGCAAACTAAGCTTTCAAATGCTGAAAACCGAATTTCATACATGTCTGAGTCACAAGCTTCTTTAATTAATAAAATGGCTGCTAAACCTTAGGATAATGATAACAAAATTCTTGCTACAGCAAATGCTATCCAAGTTCGAATTGATGACAATATTAGAATGATGGCTGAATTGCATGCTAGGTGGGAAAGAGAAGAAAAACTTGCTAAAGAGAATAATATAGCTAGAGTTTGGACTATTACCACCACTAGTAATGTTGATGCTTCACATGTTGCTAAACCTCCTACTATCAATGGTAAAATAATTGGTGTTGGCAATGTTTCTACTTCTACTACAAAGCGTGCAAAATTGCCCGAAACTGCTGAAACTGTTTGTGATAAAAGTGCTGAAATTTTTCAAAGTGTTGGGGACAATGGTCCTATTGCTTTAGATCATAATGGTTTTGATTTTGATAATTGTCATATTTCTGAAGTTATTAAGTTCTTGCAAAAACTTGCTAGAAGTCCTAATGCTAGTGCTATAAACTTGGCCTTTACAAAACATATTACAAATGCTCTCATTAAAGCTAGGGAAGAGGAATTAAAACTTGAAGCTTCTATCCCTAGGAAGTTGGAAGATGGTTGGGAGCCCATCATTAAGATGAAGGTCAATGATTTTGATTGTAATGCTTTATGTGATCTTGGTGCAAGTATTTTCGTTATGCCTAAGAAACTTTATGATATGCTTGACTTGCCACCTTTGGAATGTTGTTATTTGGATGATAATCTTGCTGATAATTCTATAAAGAAACCTTTGGGGAGAATTCAAAATGTTCACATTACGGTTAACTTTAACCTTGTCCCCGTTGATTTTGTTGTTTTGGATATTGAATGCAATGCATCTTATCCTATTGTTTTGGGAAGACCCTTTTTTCGAACCGTTGGTGCTATTATTGATATGAAAGAAGAAAATATTAAGTATCAATTCCCTCTTAAGAAAGGTATGAAACACTTCCCTAGAAAGAGAATGAAGATGCCTTTTGATTCTATTATTAGAACAAATTATGATGTTGATGCTTTTTCTCTTGATGTTACTTGATTTTCACTTTCCGCGCCTAGCTGAAAGGCGTTAAAGAAAAGCGCTTATGGGAGACAACCCATTATTTTATTTCTGCAATTTTTGTTTTATATTTGAGTCAAGGTGCTTGTTACTACTGTAGCAATACCTTTGTATCTTTATTTTATTGCATTGTTGTGCCAAGTAAAGTCTTTGATAGAAAGTTGATACTAGATTTGGATTTCTGCGCAGAAACAGATTTTTAGCTGTCACGAATTTGAGCTTTTCTCTCTGTACAAAAATCTAAAAATTATGAAAAAATTCATGAGTAATCCTCAGATGAGTACGCAACTTTCGTTCAACTGGAGCTTTTCCATCTGAGCATGTTAAGTGCCTCGAAAAAATTTGTCTTTACGGACTGTTCTGTTTTTGACAGATTCTGCCTTTTATTTCGCATTGCCTCTTTTACTGTGTTTGAGTGGATTTCTTTGCTCCATTAAATTTCAGTAGCCTTGGGTAATGTCCAGAAGTGTTGGGAATGATTGTGTCCTTTCTGAACATGTGAATTTTTGATTATGCACTAACCCTCTAATGAGATTGCTTTGAGTTTGGTGTGAAGGAAGTTTTCAAGGATCAAGAGAGAAGGATGATATAATATGATCAATAAGAGTGAAAAGTCTAAGCTTGGGGATGCCCCCGTGGTTCATCCCTGCATATTTCAAGAAGACTCAAGCGTCTAAGCTTGGGGATGCCCAAGGCATCCCCTTCTTCATCAAACTTATCGGGTCACCTCTAGTGAAACTATATTTTAATTCCGTCACATCTTATGTGCTTTACTTGGAGCGTCCGTGTGCTTTTATTCTCGTTTGTTATTTTAAGTTTTCTTAATAAATCGGATCCTAACATGCTTGTGTGGGAGAGAGACACGCTCCGCTTTTTCATTTGAACACTTGTGTTCTTCGTTTTATTTTTCATGTTCATGGCGAAAGCTGAAAGCCGTGACACTTATTGTTATTTGGTTGGAAACAGAAAATGCTTCATGTGGTAATTGGTATATTGTCTTGAATAATTTGATACTTGGCAATTGTTTTGAGCTCTCAAGTAGATCATGTTTAAGCTCTTGCATCATGTAGTTTAAACCTATTAGTGGAGAACTACCGTAGAGCTTGTTGAAATTTGGTTTGCATGATTGGTCTCTCTAAGGTCTAGATATTTTACGGTAAAAGTGTTTGAGCAACAAGGAAGACAGTGTAGAGTCTTATAATGCTTGCAATATGTTCTTATGTAAGTTTTGTTGTACCGGTTTATACTTGTATTTGCTTCAAACAACCTTGCTAGCCAAAGCCTTGTACTGAGAGGGAATGCTTCTCGTGCATCCAAAACCTTGAGCCAAAACCTATGCCATTTGTGTCCACCATAACTACCTACTATGTGGTATTTTTCTGCCATTCCAAGTAAATACTTCATGTGCTACCTTTAAACAATTCAAAATTTTATTACTCCTTATTTGTGTCAATGTTTTATAGCTCGTGAGGAACTATGTGGTGTTTTATCTTTCAATCTTGTTGGGCAGACTTTCACCAATGGACTAGTGGCATATACATCCGCTTATCCAATAATTTTGCAAAAAGAGCTGGCAACGGAGTGCCCAGCCCCAATTAATTAACTTTCATTAATAATTCTCTTCACAGCTTTTGCCCGGATTCATCAGTAACCAACTTAATTTTGCAATAGACACTCCTCCATGGTATGTGAAATGTTGGAAGGCACCCGAGGATTCGGTTAGCCATGGTTTGTGAAAGCAAATCGTTGGGAGGAGTGTCATCTATAAATAAAACTAAAATACATGTGTAAAAAAAAGAGAAGAGGGATGATCTACCTTGCTGGTAGAGATAACGTCCTTCATGGGAGCCGCTCTTTGAAAGTCTGTTTGACAAGGGGGTTAGAGTGCCCAGTACCATTCGTTGACAACAACAAACACCTCTCAAAACTTTATTTTTATGCTCTCTATATGATTTCAAAACTTGAAAAGCTCTAGCACATGATTTAATCCATGCTTCCCTCTACGAAGGGCCTATCTTTTACTTTATGTTGAGTCATTTTACCTACTTCTTTCTATCTTAGAAGCAAACACTTGTGTCAACTGTGTGCATTGATTCTTACATGTTTGCTTATTGCACTCATCATATTACTTTGTGTTGACAATTATCCATGAGATATGCATGTTGAAAGTTGAAAGCAATTGCTGAAACTTAAATCTTCCTTTGTGTTGCTTCAAAACCTCTTATTAAGAATCTATTGCTTTATGAGTTAACTCTTATGCAAGACTTATTGATGCTTGTCTTGAAAGTACTATTCATGAAAAGTTTTTGCTATATGATTCAGTTGTTTAGTTATTATCTTTTTGTTAGCAAACTATAGACCATTGCTTTGAGTCACTTCATTCATCTCATATGCTTTACAATAGTATTGATCAAGATTATGTTGGTAGCATGTCACTTCAGAAATTATTCTTTTTATCGTTTACCTACTCGAGGGCGAGTAGGAACTAAGCTTGGGGATGCTTGATACGTCTCCAACGTATCTATAATTTCTTATGTTCCATGCTAGTTTTATGACAATACCTACATGTTTTATTCACACTTTATAATATTTTTATGCATTTTACGGTACTAACCTATTAACAAGATGCCGAAGTGCCGGTTCCTGTTTTCTGCTGTTTTTGATTTCGGAAAAGTTGGTTTACAAATATTCTCGGAATTGGACGAAACAAAAGCCCACGGCCCTATTTTCCACGGAGTGTTCCAGAAGACCGAAGAAGAGTCGAGGAAGGCCAGCAGGGGCCCACACCATAGGGCGGCGCGGGGGGCCCCACTGCCGCGCCAAGGTGTGGTGAGGGAGCCCCCTGGCTCCCCCGACGCTGCCCCTTTGCCTATATATTGCCCCAAACGCGAAAACCCTAGAGAATCCATTCATATTCCACGAAGAGTTCCGCAGCGCCGCCGCCATCGACAACAAGTTTCGGGGGACAGAATCTCCGTTCCGGCACGCCGCTGGGTCGGGGAATTGCCCCCGGAGTCATCTCCATCGACACCACCGCCATCTTCATCGCCGCTGCTGACTCCCATGATGAGGAGGGAGTAGTTCTCCCCCGAGGCTGAGGGCTCTACCGGTAGCTATGTGGTTCATCTCTCTCCCATGGTGTGATCTTTATGTGATCATGAGCTTTGTAATCGAGTTGAATATGTAGATGTTACTCTTGTCTATTATGCACTCTAGAGGTTACTTTAATATGAACTCCGGAGTCACTCTCCACAGTGTGATGGTGACAGTGTGCGCATCGTGTGTGATTCCTTTATGACGTTGTGGATCTTGTTTACTCCGGCTTGAGTTGTGCTTTTGCAGCCCTACACAATGAATGGTGTTTGTTATTCAATAAGAGAGTGTTTGAGATTAGCATTTATTTATTCAATTATGTGATCATTGTTGAGAGTGTCCACTAGTGAAAGTATGATCCCTAGGCCTTGTTTCTAAGCATTGAAACACCGTTTCCAACAAGTTCTGCTACATGTTCGCTTGCTGCCATTTTTATTTTAGATTGCAATTACTACTTATAATCATCCATATTACTTGTATTTCACTATCTCTTCGCCGAACTAGTGCACCTATACATTTGACAAGTGTATTAGGTGTGTTGGGGACACAAGAGACTTCTTGTATCTTAATTGCAGGGTTGTTTGAGAGGGATATCTTTGACCTCTACCTCCCTGAGTTCGATAAACCTTGGGTGATTCACTTAAGGGAAACTTGCTGCTGTTCTACGAACCTCTGCTCTTGGAGGCCCAACACTGTCTACAAGAATAGAAGCACACGTAGACATCAGTTTCTATTAAGAAAAATAATTTACTCTCATTGAAATATTTATTAGGGTTTCTATTTATTTCCTTTGAGAAATAATTTCCTCTCATTGAATCTTGTTAAGATTTAATCTCCTCAAATAATAAGTATGAGGTCATGTTGACCAAAGTCAACACTTCATATTTATCATTTGGGAAAATGATTTAAATGAGATAAAATATCTCATACCATTTAATCATTACTATTTTGGAAAAGGATTTAATATTCTCAAGTAATAACATATGGGGTCATGAGGACTAATGTCATCACCTCACATTGAATTAGTTGGAAAGGTGATTTAAATGAGATGTTATATCTCATAGAATTTAAATACTATTTTTAAAGTAATTTAAATGAGCTAGAAATGACTACATAGCCATTATTTGAATCTATCCCATGATCATATGAAACAACTATGTCATATTTTTGCATAAACCATTAGATTATTTGAAATGTGAATTATGAGAATTTGAATCACCTCAAAATTCATTATGGTTGATTTTTAATAATTGTTCAAAATTTGAAAACCTACTGCCTTGTTATTTTTTTGCAAGTGATCTACAATGAAACAAGGGTTGAGACCAGTGGTTTTTGATAGATAATTTCATAAGCTTTCCAGAACAATTTGAATCACTCAATTTGGATTTGTGGATTTGAAGTTATTCAATTTCTAGTAAAGCACCGGTATTGAATTTCAGTTAAACGAATTAATTCAAATTTGAATTATTGGGCTGCGCGGGAAATGCTAACGGGCCAGCGAGAGAGAAAAGGGAAAATGCCAGCCCAGCTACGCGTCTCGCACGCAGCGGGCTGCCTGACAGTGGGTCCCACTATCAGCGAGTTATTAACCAGCGAAACGGTATGTGCGAGTGGAGCCGTAGAATTAGAATAGGATCGGACGGTTGAGGGGCGTCGTCGTCTCCGGCGAGACACGAGCTCACTGGCGGCAAGCACCAGGGGGTCGGCGGCTCACCTGAGCTCCGGCGAGGCTTGGCGTCGGCGGCGTTCGACGTGGAAGTCAACGGCTAGTCGAAGGAGGGTCGAGGGAGCGGCTGGGGTGGTCGGAGTCGTCGCCTCGATCTGACCATGGTTGCGGCGGACTCCGGTGAAATTGGGGCTGCTCCGGCGACAATGTGGAGGGGGAGAGGGTCGAGGCGAACTAGAAGAAGGAGGGGAGCAAGATGGTGTGAGGATTGGAGGCTGGGGCGTCCTCCTTTTATAGCGGGCGAGGTGCTGCGGCACGACATGGAGGGTCGTCGTCGTTGACGAGGCTACAGTGGCGGAGGGGCGTGGGCGAGGGTGCTGCGTGGTTGCTGGTGTCATGGCAGTCACGACGCGCGTGATGGCATCGAAAAAGGAGGTCCAGGGCGAGCAGGAGCGTGACATGAGCGGACGGTGCCGTGGCGGAGGTCGTCGTCGATGACGGCGGCTACATGGCTCGCACGGGCCAATGGGGTTGTCTGGGAGGTAGGTGGCATCGTGGCGAAGCTGCGGGCGAGAGGAGAGAGCGAGGGGAGCGCGGAGTCAACGGGACAAGGCGGTGCACTGGCGCGCTCTGCGTCGTGACCATGCGCGTCATGGTGTGTACTGGCTGGCACGGGCATGTCCTGACCTGGGCAGTACCGTCGTCTCCTTGGCCAACGGCAGGCACGAGCAAGTTCAGGAGAGTGAGTGGAGTGTCCAGGACATGGTGAGGTGGGTTGTGTAATGGCCCAGGAAAATACCCTTAATAGAATTGTTTGTTCTTTTCCTTTATGCATCATCATGGCATCAAACATATTGCATGTTTTTCGCAATCTTAAAATTATTTCTATTAAAACTCTATTTTTGCTTTGCGAAAATATTTCGGCTATTTTATAATGCTGCTCTTCTCTTTTCCTTATTTTATACTAAATTAAAAATCAAATAAACATTTTTAGTCGTCTCCTTTGAATAAAATGTTTTACAGTATTTCCTATCTTTCTCTATGCCCCTTATTCCTCTACCCGTACCTATATCTCTCTTTTAATTCTTTGTTCGCTGACAGCTGGGGCCCTTTCGTCATTGGCTCAGGCTAGCCATTCCTCTGGTGCAAAACGTCCTAGGAGTCGCAGTCCAGTCAGCTGCCCCATCAGCACATTTTGGGTCCCAATTGTCATTCACTGCGGCTTGTTTTCCTCTCGGTGAGAAACGTTCGAGCTGCTTTCTCTGTTTTCTAAAAATTGCTACAAATACTCATATCTTGTAAAATTCATATCTTCCAAAATATAACTTGAAATGACATATTTTATATATGAATTTTGATCAGAAAAATGTGCTGAACCTGAATATGCCATCCATTCATCTGTTTGCATCTCACATCATGTCGCTCGTGGATAGTCATGTATGTTCACCTTACATACATGCGGAGTATTTCGGAACCACCGACTAGGTTTCCCCGCTCCGCTTAATATTGAAGTAGCTCACCCTTGCCATGTTATGCCATGCTAATGAATACTTAATTTTATCGGTAGAAATGCAACTCCAACCTTAATTTTTTGTCCGGGGTTTCGACTCCGCTTAATATGGATAAGTTGCATCGCCGCATCATGTTTGCCATGTCATGCATATCATATCATGATCATGCCGATTCTTTTGCCGTATTAGTAAGATGTGCATCCGTTGGTTGTAGTAGCGCTTTGCTTCTTCCCGGATAGGATCACGAAGTGGTGCGGTGAGATACGACGAGTTCTCCGGATGTTCCTCGGCAAGCTTTAACATGCAAGCATTTCCCTTATACTCCTGCCCCTGCAAGAGTCGCTCACCTACGCCTTCTCCCTCATGCTATCCTTGAGTTGCGTTCTTGTCACGTGTCCCTTCCACTTGTTACCTCAAGCAACCTATATTGCCTCCACCAACCTCCTACAACTGTTGTTTGGTTATCGGGTCTGCCTTGCGAGTCGTAGTGCATGCTAGTGCTGTTTTATCTCGTTACCGTTATCGCTATCTTATCTATTTATCTGTTGGGGAATCATGACACATGGCTTATGGATATAATTGTTGGAGATAATCATGCTTTACTTACTGTTAACAACTAAAATTGTAAGCAGAGGCATCTGTGAGCCCCTTTGCGAAAGCATCGGAACTTTGACTCGCTAATGTCCCCTAGGACCCGAGTTCCTGTTATCTGTTCCGAGACTGAGCGCTCTAACCACACGTGAGTATGTTTATTGGGTCTCCCCTCGACCACTGCCGGAATCTACAACTTTGTCCAGTGGCCACAACTAGTTCGTAATGTTTTACCATTTATTGTTTGCGTGCATGCCAGCATGTTACTTATTTACTTTGGGAAGCCCCTAGGTGCCTTGCATACCTTGTTTCTGATATGCACGTATAGGTTCGCGGCCTGCGCGTTTATCGCATGCTGAAGCGGGTCATTCGCCCCAGTGTGTGTTTTGACCCTCGGAAGCCGTTCTCGCAAACAGCTAGGTCCGTCTCGGAGATTCGGCCGGACTTCGATTCGGGTTCAACTTGGTTAGGTGGCTTCCTGGACATTGTTGTAGTGAAGGAGAGTGCGAGCCGTGATATCCACCTGTCGTAAGTGGGTCGAGCGGTGCGTGTGGGTACATTTGGGCAACCCCTGTAGGGTGTACATCTTATCGATAAGCCGCGTCCGCGGTTATGGACGACTTGGAGCTGTATGACTCGACCATAGACAACTTACACCTGTTGTTTTAATCATAATAACTTGCGTAGTAAGTTAGCACAATTCTAATAATAAATGGTTAAAACTTGACAACCGTGTGAGTGCCTTTGTAAGTACTTCTTGGCGAAGGGGGAACACATTGGCTGTGTTATGTTTGCAGAGTATAGAACTGTTAGTTGTGCGCTCTCTCCCCTTCTCTGTTTAGACGAATGTTGTAGAATGTCTCTATAGGTTTTTAGTGCTTGCGCGCTGCCGCTTAACCCCACCATATTGCCTATGACGTTCCTCTTGCGTCCTCTAAGTCCCCTGCGTGCCTCAAGTACAAAGGACGACTGGTTGACGAATGCTTATACGTCTTGAAGTCTTGTTAAGTATGAACCCGTACTTATTGCTGCTTCTACGGGACATAACCGGGCAGGTATGAAGATATGTTCGATGAAGATGACGCTAGCAAGGTTACCCTTCCGGCTTGGCCTGGGCAGGGTTATGGACGCCATCGTTTATCTTCAGGACTCTTAGTCCAATTTGTATCTTGTCCGTACTCGGATGTATTTGATCTTCTGTATGATTCATATCTTTGTATTGTTTCTATTGGTATCTTGACTCGTTGGAGTTGTTGTAATATATCTGTTTCTTGTGGTCTCTATTGTAATCCTGTTGTAATATTACTGCTCGTGATTGATTCCACCCGCATCGCGTGCATGCTTCGGCGTGTACGAGGCGCTTGGTGGTGCGTCTCCTAAAATCGATATCGTGCGGATTTTGGCGGGATCACTAGAATCCTCATGGTACCGGTTTTGGGGCGTCACAAGTTGGTATCAGAGCCCCAGGTTGACGGTACCCCACTAGTCCAGTCTGTAGGATAACCTTGCCAACGGTCGTTGAGTTTAGAGTGTCCAAACTATTTTCTAAAATTCGTTTGATAGTTCTGATTAGATCTGATTTTTCTCCTTACCTCTATTCTTTCTCCTCTTACCTTTGCGAGTTTTGAATCTTCTCTTATCTGTTTCTCTGAGTCTTAGGTTCCGACGTTGGTTGGACGATCTTTGCCCCTCACCTATTAGGTCCGATCTTTGGAGGTTCCGACGAAAGCGTATCATCGACAACAGAACAACGACTTCTTGCTAGTGGTGTCGCCTGATCAACATGGAGCAACAACTTCTTGTTAGTGGCGTCGAGGAGATCGACACGCCACCAGAAGATCCGATAGTTTACCTCTCTTCCCCTCGTACCATGGCGTGGAATCTCGGGGCGAGATTCCTTGTTAGTGGTGTCGATTGTAACGGCCCAGGAAAATACCCTTAATAGAATTGTTTGTTCTTTTCCTTTATGCATCATCATGGCATCAAACATATTGCATGCTTTTCGCAATCCTAAAATTATTTCTATTAAAACTCTATTTTTGCTTTGCGAAAATATTCCGGCTATTTTATAATGCTGCTCTTCTCTTTTCCTTATTTTATACTAAATTTAAAATCAAATAAACATTTTTAGTCCTCTCCTTTGAATAAAATATTTTAAAGTATTTCCTATCTTTCTCTATGCCCCTTATTCCTCTACCCGTACCTATATCTCTCTTTTAATTCTTTGTTCGCTGACATCTGGGGCCCTTTCGTCATTGGCTCAGGCTAGCCATTCCTCTGGTGCAAAACGTCCTAGGAGTCGCAGTCCAGTCAGCTGCCCCATCAGCACTTCCTGGGTCCCGACTGTCATTCACTACGGCTTGTTTTCCTCTCGGTGAGAAACGTTCGAGCTGCTTTCTCTTTTTTCTAAAAATTGCTACAAATACTCATATCTTGTAAAATTCATATCTTCCAAAATATAACTCGAAATGACATATTTTATATATGAATTTTGATCAGAAAAATGTGCTGAACATGAATATGCCATCCATTCATCTGTTTGCATCTCGCATCATGTCATGTCGCTCGTGGATAGTCGTGTATGTTCACCTTACATATATGCGGAGTATTTCGGAACCACCAACTAGGTTTCCCCGCTCCGCTTAATATTGAAGTAGCTCACCCTTGCCATGTTATGCCATGCTAATGAACACTTAATTTTATCGGTAGAAATGCAACTCCAACCTTAATTTGTTGTCCGGGGTTTCGACTCCGCTTAATATGGATAAGTTGCATCGCCGCATCATGTTTGCCATGCCATGCATATCATATCATGATCATGCCGATTCTTTTGCCGTATTAGACGTGGATCTATTGGTTGTAGTAGCGCTTTGCTTCTTCCCGGATAGGATCACGAAGTGGTGCGGTGAGATACGACGAGTTCTCCAGATGTTCCTCGGCAAGCTTTAACAGGCAAGCATTTCCCTTATACTCCTGCCCCTGCAAGAGTCGCTCACCTATTTTATTTTGCCTTCTCCCTCATGCTATCCTTGAGTTGCGTTCTTGTCACGTGTCCCTTCCACTTGTTACCTCAAGCAGCCTATATTGCCTCCACCAACCTCCTACAACTGTTGTTTGGTTATCGGGTCTGCCTTGCGAGTCGTAGTGCATGCTAGTGCTGTTTTATCTCGTTACCGTTATCGCTATCTTATCTATTTATCTGTTGGGGAATCATGACACATGGCTTACGGATATAATTGTTGGAGATAATCATGCTTTACTTACTGTTAACAACTAAAATTGTAAGCAGAGGCATCTGTGAGCCCCTTTGCGAAAGCATCGGAACTTTGACTCGCTAATGTCCCCTAGGATCCGAGTTCCTGTTATCTATTCCGAGACTGAGCTCTCTAACCACACGTGGGTATGTTTATTGGGTCTCCCCTCGACCACTGCCGGAATCTACAGCTTTGTCCAGTGGCCACAACTAGTTCGTAATGTTTTACCATTTGTTGTTTGCGTGCATACCAGCATGTTACTTATTTACTTTGGGAAGCCCCTGGGTGCCTTGTATCCCTTGTTTCTGGTATGCACGTATAGGTTCGCGGCCTGCGCGTTTATCGCATGCTGAAGCGGGTCATTCGCCCCGAGTGTGTGTTTTGACCCTCGGAAGCCGTTCTCGCAAACAGCTAGGTCCGTCTCGGAGATTCGGCCGGACTTCGATTCGGGTTCAACTTGGTTAGGTGGCTTCCTGGACATTGTTGTAGTGAAGGAGAGTGCGAGCCGTGATATCCACCTGTCGTAAGTGGGTCGAGCGGTGCGTGTGGGTACATTTGGGCAACCCCTGCAGGGTGTACATCTTATCGATAAGCCGCGTCCGCGGTTATGGACGACTTGGAGCTGTATGAATCGACCATAGACAACTTACACCTGCTGTTTCAATCATAATAACTTGCATAGTAAGTTAGCACAATTCTAATAATAAATGGTTAAAACTTGACAACCGTGTGAGTGCCTTTGTAAGTACTTCTTGGCGAAGGGGGAACACATTGGCTGTGTTATGTTTGCAGAGTATAGAACTGTTAGTTGTGCGCTCTCTCCCCTTCTCTGTTTAGACGAATGTTGTAGAATGTCTCTATAGGTTTTTAGTGCTTGCGCGCTGCCGCTTAACCCCACCATATTGCCTATGATGTTCCTCTTGCATCCTCTAAGTCCCCTGCGTGCCTCAAGTACAAAGGACGACTGGTTGACGAATGCTTATACGTCTTGAAATCTTGTTAAGTACGAACCCGTACTTATTGCTGCTTCTACGAAACATAACCGGGTAGGTATGAATATATGTTCGATGAAGACGACGCTAGCAAGGTTACCCTTCCGGCTTGGCCTGGGCAGGGTTATGGACGCCATCGTTTATCTTCAGGACTCTTAGTCCAATTTGTATCTTGTCCATACTCGGATGTATTTGATCTTCTGTATGATTCGGATCTTTGTATTGTATCTATTAGTATCTTGACTCATTGGAGTTGTTGTAATATATATGTTTCTTGTGGGCTCTATTGTAATCCTGTTGTAATGTTACTGTTCGTGATTGATTCCACCCGCATAGCGTACATGCTTCGGTGTGTATGAGGCACTTGTTGGTGCGTCTCCTAAAATCGATATCGTGCGGATTTCGACGGGATCGCTGGAATCCTCATGGTACCGGTTTTGGGGCGTCACAGGTTGGATGGGAGAGGAGAGAATGATGGCATGGGGGAGTGGCATGCCCACGGCATGGACCTATCATTGGAGAATTCGTGCAAGATCAAAGTCTCCGAGGCTTGGCAATGTCTACTGGGTGCAAGAGGATGTTGATGATGACCTAAGCTTGATGGTTGATGCAAAAATCTGCTGGTTAATAGCATGTAGGGAGTTGGCAGATTGATGCATGCCAAGTGCTCGATGAAATGGCCGCATAAAGCTAATATTTGAATTTTGGCACAAAATTTTATGGGTGTGTCTCACATAATGTTTGGCACCTCCTGATGGGGTTGGTTTGAAATTTGGAAGAGATTTGGGAAAAATCAAAATGGGTATGATCTTAAATCTGCTTTGGTGTTGCAACTTTGCTTGATTATATTAAGCAATAGAAAAGGAATTAGTCAAGGTGGTCAACACCAAAATTGTTCACCTTGATGAGGTCTTGGATGAGGTGCAAAGAGTTGAGAGACTTTGGTTTAGAAATTTCTTAATATAGGGGCTCAAAGTGGGTACCCTGATATAAAATGCCAAAATGACCATTATCATATGTGAGTAGGTTTTGCTTTGTATTTTGATTTGTTTGATATTTCCTTGATTCCAATGTTGTTATTATTGGTTTAGTAATGTTATCCAACCATTGGCACAAAGTAAAAAGGCCTAGGTTAAAGATTTACAAAAATGGCCATAGCCTCATATGTGAATTTCATGTTTTTATTTTCTTTTCTTTTTCTTTGACCAAAGGTCACCAATTTGGGTTCATTGGGTGTTAGGTTAAGTTTAGTAATGGTATCAAACCATTGAGGTAAAGTAAAAATGGCATAGGCCAAGATTTGCAATTATGGCTATATGCCACATATGTCTTTTTCTTTTATTTTCCTTTCCTTCTGTTTTGTTTCTTGTTGACCTCAAAGAGCAAGGTTTAGGGTTTTAGAGACATTGGTAACACTCAAGCAAACAATCATGGCAAACATCAAATCATACATGAATGATCACTATGCACAAAATATAACTCAAATAAAGTTTTTGTTGGTTCCAATTTTTGAAATAAGTGAAATTCATTTTCTTCTTTGTTTTAAAATTTGGGATGTTACACCTTCGATATACCTCCTGGTGGCATCACCACCACACCGGTAGCGACAACGTGGGTGGCACCATGGGAGGCATCACCACCGGGGACTTGGTGGGTGCCCTATCATCTGGCGTGGCGGGGGATAGTGGCTTGAGGTGCTGAGCTGCAGGTGGGTTCGGTTCGGGCCGCGCGGCCTGACCAACGACTACCGACAGATTCGGAGATGCCATGATGACTAGGGTGATGTGGCGAGATCTGAAGTGGCGTGGAAGCGGGGACCAATGACGCTGACATTTCCCTCGCCCCAACGCCTTGCAAGTGATAGGTTTTGCGTTTAGTTTGCCCACACAATCTGGGTATCAACAGGTTGCGAGGCCAAGTATGCGGACCAACGTGTTTTTATATCTAACTATTTTATATGATGCATATAGGTTAGCTGTAGATAATATGACACTTACTTATAACCAATATCCTGGCTATATTATTGAACTTACTCTCAACAGCTAGTATACGCAATGGACAATATATATGTGCAAATTAATGCTTGTGATGAGCACGTGCATTTGTTGGATTTTGATAAGTGGCGGCAACATGGTAGAATTAGTTATTTGATTGGTTCGTGTGGCGTCTTATGCCCTTGGAGGCGCGTAAGAGCATCTCCAACAGGTGTTGTATAAAGAGCCCGCGCTGGCGATTTAGCGCGCAAGAGGGTGAAATCGGTACTCCAGCAGACACCGTAAAGTCGCGTGCGTGGCAATTTTTTTAGGCGCGCGGGATATGACGGCATAGAGCGCGTTAAAATTTGGTTCGCCCGCTCTAGCGCGCTAGACAACGCAAGGGTGTAGCGAAGATCCAACTAGTTGCTTATGGATATTGTGGAGGGTGTGATGAAGCATTTCAGCAGCAGAGGAGGAATGCCGCGGGAAAATTTGGGCATAACACTTACCAAAAGGTTACCGCCACCTTGCATATGATGGCATATTCCGGCGGACCTGGTTAATGACCACTTGGTAATGGGTGAGAGTCAAACCATCAAGTGTATGAAGCGCTTTACAGTTGCAATGGTGGAAGTTTTCGGCAAGAAATACTTGAGAGCAGCCGATGCCCAAAACACGGCTAGGATTGTGGAGTTCAACAAAGTTATGGGATTTTCACTTATGCTTGGATAAATTGATTGCATGCACTAGAGTTGGAAGAATTGTCATGCGGCATGACATGGACAATTCAAAGGCAAAAAAGGATTCAACTATTATCCTTGAAGTTCTGGCCGATTATGAGAGTTGGATTTAGGATGCTATCTTCGAAATGCCCGGTTCTTGCAATGATATCGATGTTCTTCAACGGTCACCACTCATGACAATGATTGCAATGGGTGAAGGTCCACCAGTGGAGTTTGTAGCAAACGGCCGCATGTACAAGCACGACTAATTTCTTGCCGACGACATCTACCCAAGGTGGCAAACATTTGTGAAGCCGGTGCACAAACCGAAAGGTAAGAAAAAACTTGGTTTCCACAATGCTCAAGTCGCGGCTACAAAAAAATTTGGAGAGAGCATTTGAAATTTGCAAGTCCAATTTATTATTATGAGATTACCGACTAGATTTTGGAATCAGAAGATTCTTTGGTACATCATGCACGCTTGTGTGATCATTCATAATATGATTATCGAAGATGAGCGTGGCCAAGATTTAGACTGCTCCTACGACGATTTAAAGATCTTATCGAAAAGTGGTGGACATGGAACAACCGCCAAAACAATTAGTTTCATCTGTGTATTTTATTATATTATTGTAAAACTATTTTCTGTATTGTTGGGAAACTATTTTTTGTATTGAGAAACTATTTATTTGTGCTGTAAGAATAATAAAACTCAAAAAGAAAGATGGCTCTCCTCCCACCCACCTCCATCCCACCTTGACCGGCGACACCTTGACGCCGGCGATCTAGTCACTTCCACCACCATCTGATCTTTCCCTTCCATCCATTCTACTCCACTCTCTTAGATCTACACTACCATATCCTTTTCCATGGCAGTTCATGCAGTGATCTCTCTAGGGTTGGATTTTTCTCCTGGGAAGGAGCTGGTGGCTCATGTTTGGAGAACTCTCATATCTAGGGTCCATCCCACTAGAGACTCTGGCCACTTCAACATGGTGGTTTCTTTTGGGCGATCCTCGTTTCGTTTAGATGAAGATTCAGTTTCTTTGGCTTTGGAAGCTGCTACGGGAGGCTACTGCAATGATCTCAAGGTGTCCATCTTGCGAGACAGGGTATTCTCCTTCACTGTTTCCTCTAAAGCTGTTGGTTTTTTCTGCTTGCTCGAAAGTTCTATAGTTGCCCCAAGTTCAAATGTTATTATTATCTTTGGAGTAATGGGGGGCCAAATTGGTTGCGTGAATTTTCTCAATGGGAAAGGGAATGTGCAGGTGAATGGATCCTGGCCTCTAGGGGTCGGCGTCGTGCCCATCCTCCTCCGAGGTATGGTTTGGTTTGTAGACGTTCTGCTACTATCAATGATCCACCGTCTATACCTTCTGTTTTGGTTGATTCTGTCCAAATGCCTGCGGTGGTTCATCCCTCGTCGCTGGTGACTATTCCCTCGCCGCCGGTAGCTGCTCAACGGATGATCCATTTTGGTGATTTCGATCCGATTCCTTTGGATACGCCGGTGATCGTTGTAACGGGTTCCGTGATTCCCACTCATGCAGCGCCATCTCAAATTTCAAATTCTCATGCTGTTGGGCTGCCTTCTGTGTCTGTTGGGCCGCCTGAGACTACTGTACCGCTGATTTCTTTTTCTGCTTCGCCTGTGCGTGATTCGGCAGAGTTACATGGGCTTGCTGCCCTGGTGGAGGCTTGGGCATGGACATACTGGGATTACCAACGATGCTTGCAAATGGGCCATTCGGCTAGTGATTGTACAAGACAAATCAGATGCAGAGGTTGCTTTAATTATGGCCATAAACAGAGGAATTGCCTTAACATACCGCTTCAATTAAAGAAGTGGGTACCAAAATTAAAGCTTATTCCCCCTGATAGCCGCGACGTTACCCCTTCTGTGTCGTCACCTCTTGTTGCCCCTGTTTCTCTTTCTCCATGCCCAGCTATCCCTCCTGCGCCACCACATGCTCCCAATTCCTCCGCCACCTCCTCAATGACCAACTTTGAGTTGGATCCTCATCGTTTTCTTCCGCGAGGACATGGCATCATCGACGGTGGGGCCCTACGTCTTCCAAGGACCTTCTTCACCCCTCCCACTTTGTTCCAGATCAGTTTGAGTCGCATTGTGTGCAGTTGTGGAGCCAGAGCCGCCTGCTCAAGATCTGCACAAGCTACTTCATCTTGCCAGGGACTTCATCATCGGACTTGGATTTGAGGTGATTAACTTTCAGTCTTGCTTTTATGGGGTAGGCTTGTATCAGTTGCGTAGTCATTTTGCCCGAGCTGCTCTAGTTTATCACCCTCCCAGAGATTTTGGGCCTCATCACTTTATACGGTTTGAGAATCACAATGAGGGCCCTGGCTATCGTGTTCACCAAGGGGCACGTAATGGCTGGTTAATGTTTATTGGAGTGCCCATAGATTTTAGGAACGATAGTTGTATCAGAGAGGCTATGAACACTTTTGGGGACTATCATTACTGGTTTTCTAGGGACCCAATGAAATGCAGAATTCTGGTTTATGTCACTTATTCATCTATTCAGCTTGTGCCTAGAGATGTGGTTTTTAGGCAGCCTTTTGTAGGGAGATTCACTGGGATCAGAAGGTCATGGACAACACCGGTCTACATTCTCACCTCTGACTTTGCTGATGTTATTCCTGCTAATGAAGACCCCATGCCTGTTGATGGTAATCCTCATCCTTTGCCTGGAGCCCTAGTGCCTGATAACAATATGTTTGTGTTACCTGAATATCCAGCAAATGATTGGAATGATGCACCACCACCTCCGCAGCCTCAGCAGGATCAGCCTGCTCCTACTAATAATATACATGCAGATTCTGCCTATGGTGTTACTATGGCCCCACCTTTGTCTCCGGTAGTGCAGCATGTCATGATGAATGAGCAGCAAGCAGAAGTAATGCCACCAGAGCCTGTGCTGCAACAAGCAGATTTCTTGGCTCCGCAGATTCAATTAGCTGCACCTGTGGATGGAAATTTGCTTCCACAACATAATAAGTTTGTTGCACTTGTTGCACCTGATGCACCTCAGGAAAATTTTGCTGCTATCCAGGAAGGATTTGTTGCAGTACAACCTGCACATGTTGATGTTATTATGGAATTTCAGCCAGAGGAGGATATGCTTCTGAATCAGCAAGACTTGATGGTTGAGAATACTGAGAGAGCTATTACTTTGTTTGTGCCATCTCTTGCACAACAATTTCTGGATATTAATAATGTTCTGGATGTAATTCAGGCAACTGCTCAATCTGGCATGGATTTACCTGTTGGCCCTCTGGACATTGGAGTTGCTCCTATTCTTCTGGAGTTGGAGGGAGAGAAGGTTTCTATTGCAGATGTGCATGTCATTGATAGCCTGCCACCTCCAGTAGAACACTCAGCTCAGTCTGATGGAGTTGCTAAAGATTTGGTATTCACCTCTATGCCACCACAGGTTGAATTTGTTCAGACAAGGAAGGCTGCTGCCAGGAAGTCAAAGGAGAAGAAGACAAAAGCTACTTTGGTTGATGATGGGCCTAGAAGATTCACTAGAGGATCTGCTGCTAAAGAGCGGTACAGGGTGCCTCCTATCACTGACATTGCTCCAAAGCCAAGGAAAAGGGCAAGAAAAGCTGTTCTTGCTGTCAGAGGTGATCTTGCATAGGCCAACATTGCTGCTGACGATTCAGATACAACTGATGCTACTGGGACAGGCTCTTCTTCCACTCCACATATTCCAATTCAGACCCTGCAGCACATTGGTCATATTCTGGAAATTGAACCTGAGCGCCTAACCACTGACAAGCTTACAGCTGTGTCAGGAGAAGATCTTCCCTCTACTAGTGGCTAATGTTGTGCATGTTGGTTTTGTCTTGGGAGGAAATGCCCCCTTACATTTCCTTTATCTTAGTAGCTTTTGTGTTTCTGTGTGCTGTCAGCAGTTTGTAAATGTGGATTATATCTGCATTTGGATGTTGAACTTTTTATTGTATCCTTATGGATTGTTTACATAAGTTCAAGACCTGGAAAGTGCTTGATTGGAATATTCGTGGTATTAATTCTGAGGCCAAGCAATTGGCTATTAGAGAAAAAATGGAAGAAAGTGGTTGTGCTCACATCACTCAGGAAACAAAAAAGGAGAATTTTGATCATAAATCCATTAAGTCCTTCTGCCCAAAGCGTTTTGATGCATTTGATTTCTCTCCTTACATTGGAGCATCTGGTGGCATTTTGGTTGTTTGGAATTCATCAATTTTTAAAGGCACACTCATTGAAATAAAGAGATTTGCTATTGTCATTGAATTTGTCTTAGTACATTCTGACCAAAAATGGACTCTTGTCTCTGTATATGCTCCATGCATGTCATGGGAAACTGAGAGATGATTTTATTCAGTGGTTATTTAACCTTAATATACCTGATGATGAGCTATGGCTTATAATGAGAGATTTCAACTTTATTAGGTCACAAGATAATAGAAATCTGTCTGGGGGAGATATAAATGATATCTTTTTATTTAGTGAACTCATCAGTCACCTGGGGCTACTTGAATTACCTTTGAAGGGCAGATCTTACACTTGGTCAAATATGCAACAAAATCCTCTGTTAGTTTAACTAGACTGGTTCTTCTCTACTCCTAGTTGGACAACTGTTTATCCTAATACAGTGGTTATTTCTTTGGCCAAGCCAACTCCAGATCATGTACCTTGTGTAGTTACAATTGAGACAATTATTCCACATGCAAACACTTTTTGTTTTGAGAATTACTGGGTGGAACAACAGGGCTTCATGGAGTGTGTTTCTACCACTTGGAATCTTCAGTGTTGGGGAAATAATTTTGCCTCTTGCTTAGCTAAAAAGTTGAAATTGCTTAGAGGAGCTTTGAAACAGTGGAAAACAAGTCTTTCCAAATTAACGGACAATTTTGTCAAATTTAATATTGTTATTTCTTTTCTTGACAATTTGGAAGAAGAAAGATCTCTTTTTATCACATAGAATAATTTTAGAAAGGTGGTGAAGGCACATTATGAAAAATTGTTGCATGCACAGTTCCTCTATTGGAAAAAGAGATGTACCACCAGATGGATCAAGTTGGGGGAGGAGAATACAAAATACTTTCACTTTATGGCAACTATCAGGTATAAGAAAAATGAAATTGTCAGTCTACTTGCTGAGGATGGCAGGGTAGTTACAGATCATGAGGAAATGGCTGCTGTGGCACTAAATTGCTATAAAAAAGAATGGGTACACAAAAGGGAATTTCAATGTGTCTGGATTTGCAGAATCTGTTGCATAAAGTGGAGGGGCTGGATATTCTTACTGCCCCTTTTACTCATGAAGAAATGGACAATGTTATTTCAAAAATGCTCCCTGACAAGGCTCCTGGACCAGATGGTTTTAATGGACTTTTTCTGAAAAAATGTTGGCCAATAGTAAAGGAAAGCTTCTATAAATTGGCAGAGGATTTTTATGACAACAAGACTAATATGCAGAGCATAAATACTTCATATATTACTTTGATTCCAAAATGTCATAGCCCTGAGAAGATCAATGATTACAAACCAAAATCTTTCACAAATTGTTGCCTAAAATTTCTCACCAAGATGGCAGCTGATAGATTGCAAGAAGTCATTATTCAATGCTTACATAAAAATCAGTATGGTTTCATCAAGAATAGAACTATCCATGATTGTGTGGCTTGGGCTTTTGAATATATTTATCAATGTAAATCTACTGGAGCTCCTTGCATAATTTTGAAGTTGGACTTTGAAAAGGCTTTTGATACTATTGACCATGAGGCACTATTACAGATTCTGAGACACAAGGGGTTTAATGAACAATGACTAAGATGGGTCAAGGATTTTTTTAGCTCGGGTTCTTCCTCTGTTCTGCTTAATGGTGTGACTGGGAAGTAATTTAAATGTAAAAGGGGAGTGGGACAGGGAGATCCTCTTTCTCCTCTTCTATATGTCCTGGGAGGGGATGTCTTACAATCAGTGGTTAATGATCTTTTGCATAATAATTTTCTTCAGCTTCCTATAATTAGTGGGGATCCTGATTTTCCCATTCGGCAGTATGCTGATGACACTTTATTAATTATGCAAGCTGATAGGGATCAGCTACTGGTACTTAAAGAGGCTCTGAATGATTTCAGTAAATATACTGGCTTGTATGTTAATTACCATAAATCATGTTTGCTTCCTATTAACATCTAAGATGGTCAAGCAAATAGTCTGGCCCAAGATTTTGGCTGCATTGTACAAGGAATGCCATTTACCTATCTTGGGCTTCCTTTGGGTACTACTAGGCCAAAGATTCAGGATCTAATGCCTTTGGTGGACAGATTGGAAAGGAGGTTGGTAGCCACATCTACTTTTCTAGCATATGGAGGGAGGTTGCAGCTAATAAGATCTTGTTTGAGCTCTATGCCCATTTTCTTTTTGTGCTCTCTGGATATCCCTCCTGGAATTATAAAACAGTTGAACAGAATAATTAGACATTGTCTTTGGAGTGATAGGAAATCAGATTGAAAAGGGAAATCTCTTGTTGCTTGGGATATGATCTGTAAGCCTAAGGAGAAAGGAGGACTGTGAATTCTAGATTTTGAGAAGCAAAATGAAGCTCTTATTATGAAGCACCTCCACAAGTTTTATAATAAAGAGGAAATCCCTTGGGTGAAATTAGTCTGGAATTATTATCCAAATGGTGTACCATAGGCAACAAATTTGTGTGGATCTTTATGGTGGAGGGATATTATGAAGTTGGTGGAAAAATATAGAGCAATCTGTTCTGCTACTGCTGGATGCGGCGATTCTATTCTATTCTGGAATGATAATTGGAATGGCATTGTTCCTTCAAAACAATTCCCAAGATTGCACTCTTTTGCTTTGGATTCATTGTTATCAGTAAGAGAAGTAATGCAATGTGAAGATAGGTCAACTCTATTTTATCTACCTTTATCACAGCAGGCTTATGAGGAATATATTGGCATGCAGAATTTCTTGGCCACAATACAGCTCACTGATGCTGGGAAGGATGTGTGGAAAACTATCTGGAAGGATGGAGCTTTCACTTCACATTTGTATTACCAGTATTGCTTTTCACATATACCAAACAGTAAGTTGCATTGCTGGATATGAAAGATTAAAGTGGTTATAAGAATAAACGTTTTTGCTTGGCTGTTGATAAGTGATAGATTGAATACAAGAGATATGCCGAGGAGAAGACACTGGAATGTCACCAATGATTACACATGTGTTTTGTGTCATGCTCATCAAACAGAAGATTGGATCCATTTGTTCTTTGATTGTAATTTCAGCAGAAGAATATGGTCTTACCTACAAGTGGAATGGTCACAAGGAGATACCATTGAGGACATGTTTTTTAAAGCCGGAAAAGAGTTTGCCAAGCCTTTTTTGCTGAATTGGTTATTATGGCCTGCTGGCATATTTGGAAGCAAAGAAATAACAAAAAATTGAGCATATTAGACCTTCGTTTGGATCATGGAAGGCACAGTTTGTTCATGAAGCCTCTTTGCATGTGCATAGAGTCAAGGATAGACATTCTGATTCTTTCAAACTATGGATTGACTCTCTGTTGTAATTCTCTTTTTTCTCCTTTGTTGTAAATATCCATTTTTGTACAGTTGAAAAGTTTTAATAAATTGCGGTGGGGGTTTTGCCCTACAGTTCTTGGTTAAAAAAAAGAATAATAAAACTATTTATTGTTGATTTTTTTGTGTGTGTTTGATCTTTGTTGTTCTATGTTCGTGTGTGTTTATTGTTTGTGCTGCCGCATGTGCTGCATTATACAAGGTCTGGGAAAGCGTTGACTGCCGCACTTGCATTTTGCAGCGCGTGAAAAAGCTGAGCGCGGTCGCACACTAAAACAACTAAAGTGATGCTGCAAAAAATGTTGTTACCGCGTGCGATTATTGAGCATTCGCTGAAGATGCTCTAAGTCTGATCTATTAAGGTGTGTTGTCGGATGTTATGGCTATATGAGGCCATTCTACTCAAAAGGATGACCGAGATACTGATTTCAGGGGTGAAAATTGTTAATACTATAAATTTGGATTTTACCTAAGATACAGCAAACTATATATATATACACTAAAGAAAGAGAATATGACAAGTGACTCCCCAGCAATTCAGGGTAGACCTGCCACGTTGACACGGTCAAAGTACACCACGAACTGATTAGTTTTCGCATTACCCTGCGTGGCAGTGTGCGTTGTCATCAACAAGCGAACATCCCAAAAATCTTGGGGGTCAACATTGCTGAGAGTAGAGGGCACACTAGAAAATCCTGGTAACCTACGCGGTAGGTATCCGAAGCCCACGTGAGCCTCAATTTTTTAGCATACTAATATAATAGCGTGGACGGCGCATATATATCTCTTGAGTAAATTTAAATCATTGATCGATCGATTTCGTTGGAGGCCGTAGAAAATAAAGGACATCACCGACTGCCTCTAGCAAACCTGTAGTGGTCGTGCAAGCTTACCTTGGAGTACTTCCAAACGAGTAGTCAGCCAACAGACGTGCTCTACCTTTTGTTTTCGCCAATAATGTATCCGTATCGTAGTCGTGTTGGAGACGAGGACGCGTCGTACTAACGTGAGATTGGATGATAATGTGGGTGGTTGTATCCAAACTCACCAGAGTTTAAATCTTAGATGACATATGCGTGTTTTATAAAAGAGAAATATATTTAGAGTGAATGATGTTTTGGTTGATGACGAGCGTCGTCATATGATAGCTTTGTCAATATAAAGACCCGGCCCGCTGATTCAGTTTTTCTAAGATACTCACTATTGTACAATCTGCGTAAATATATTCATAGTTATGAGTGTATGCGTATATATCGTGCATGCTCTTGTACTGTGTTTTGTTTTTCAAAAATAGCGGCTTCTTGCTGACCTAAGAAGCGCACCAGCACCTCCCTCTTGATTTACGCACGCCCCTAAACAGTTTTATGGGCCGGCTATAATTTTGAGCTCCAAAAGAATGTCTACAACAACTTCAGCAGCAACGTCTTGCTAGCTCCAAAATTTCAAATGACATGGGGGTATGCGGAAACTCTATTCGGAGCTCACGCTACCTGTAGACCCTTTCTTTAATTAAATTCAAAAGAGATGTTATAAAATTCTAAATTTTTCAAGAAATAACTTTAGAAGTAGTTAATGCACTCTAGTAACATGAAAAGTCTCCATGGAAATACATTGTATAATAAGGTAGAAAAATGATACAATCTGACAAATTTTGAAGATTTGGAAACTGTTGACTATTTGAGATCCGTAATTTTATCAATTCTTTTCAATCTAGAAAACAGACTAGTTTACACTGTTTTTTACACACTCGTATAGCACAATGTTCTCAGGACCTATGATTTAATCATTATTTTTTGAAAATTTGAAATGCTAAATTTTAATTTTTCAAAAAAGAGCTCCATGCAGCTGGAGTTTCATTTTCCAATCTAGTGGCTTATGAGGCTTTCTTTTCTCCCTTTTATTTCTTCTCGAGTGGGAGTGAGGTAAAGCTTCTATGGCAGAATTGTTATGGTTAGGAGGACAGTGTCACGCTCAACCCATCAGAGTTTAAATCTTAATTAGGTTTGACACTTTGGCATATTCTTTCAGTGGGAGGTGACGTCTTCGTCAACAGCGAGGCGTCTATAGTGACTTCGTCAATCTCAAGATCCGCCTGATCAGTTTCTTGAATTCAATCTCTCAAAGGTGCCCATATATAAAGGTAGGGTGTATGCACGTATTTATGAGCATATGCGTGTGTACTGTGTTTCGCAATAAAAACACATGAGCCAACACATCCAGTAGTGTATGGAAAAACACCAAATGTCATAAAATAATGTAGTGTTTACTCAACTTTGATTACCGTTCCACAAAATACATGAAAAAGTCATAACTCAATGAAAACCAAATTGAAAGAAAGAAAACTTAATCGAAAAAAGCAAATTAAATGAAAAAACAATATATCACTAGAAAACATCGAATTCCGGCCCAATACCGGCATCCCGGGAGACGCTATCCTAGAGAGTAACCTTCCCTCGGTTCCTTCCATTAAAATTCGTAGCTAATCGGGTGCAGTGGCATCTAACAGACCTTGACAAGTCATTATAGTCAAAGACGTCGACCCACCATCTCTTACACACAAATCTTTGGATGTGATGTTGGATCTCTTCCCTTTAGATACTTAGGTATTCCTATATATCCACTATATAAAATTAAGAAACTGTGACTGGTATCCAGTAGAGACACGGTTTGAAAGCAAACTGGGATGCTGGAAAGGAAAATTACTATCCTATGGAGATAGATTGGTTCTTATTAATTCAGTTTTAACTAGTTTACCTATGTTCATGTTATCCATTCTAGAGGTACCTGTTGGGGTAAGAAGACGATTGGATTTCTATAGATCTAGGTTTTTCTGGCAGTCTGATGAAAATAAGAAAAAATATCGGCTTACAAAATGGAATATTGTCTGTCGGCCTAAAGATCAAGGTGGCTTAGGTATTGAGGTCCTCGAACTCAAAAAACAAATGCTTATTGAGTAAATAACTCTTTAAACTGCTTAATGAGGAGGTGGTGTGGCAGGAGCTGCTACACAATAAATATTTAAGACATCAGACCTTATCGGAAGTACAAGCTAAGCCCACAGATTCGTCCTTTTGGAAGGGTTTAATGAGTGAAGGAGGAGTTTTTTAATAGAGGATTCTTTAAAATTGGAAATAGAATGAACACTCGTTTTTGGGAAGATATTTGGTTAGGTAAAACCCCATTAGCGAATCAATACCCATCGATATATAATATTGTGTGTCACAAAAATGTAACGGTAGCTCATGTGTTAGCTCAAACTCCGCTGAATACTAGTTTCAGGAGGGCGCTATTGGGAAACAAATGGACTTCATGGTTACAGTTATGCTAAAAACTAATGAGGGTAACTCTAAATGATGAGCATGATCGTTTTGTTTGGGGTTTGACAACCAATGGTCGGTTTACGGTAAAATCCATGTATGAGAATCTTATGAGTGATCACACCCCATACCTGAGAAAATATTTATGGAAAGTTAAAGTCCCTTTAAAAATAAAAAATTTCATGTGATTCCTTAATAACAAGGTTCTTTTAACTAAAGATAACTTGGCTAAGCGGAATTGAAATGGGTACATGAAGTGTGTTTTTTACGGTGAACAGGAAACCGTCGAACATCTGTTCATTGAATGTCCCTTAGCTAAACTTCTTTGGCGCACGGTTAATTTCACTTTTGATCTTCCACCTCCAACCAATATTTCAAATATGTTCGGTAATTGGTTAAATAGAGTAGATAGACAATCTAAAGTTTTTATCCGAATTGGGGTTTCTGCTTTATGTTGGTCTGTTTGGAGGGCAAGAAATGATATTATCTTTAACAAAAAAACAATATTTTCATTACTTGCAGGTTATTCATATGATGGCTCACTGTGTTCAGCTATGGGCCCTCCTTTCGCCGGAGGGGTAGCGGGATGCCATGGTTTCTGTATGCACACGGCTCCAGACGGTCGCTCAGGATATCTTGTGCCTGGCTGGCTGGCGGCATACTTGAGGCTACAGTGATGTGTAGTGCTACGATGTTTTATTTGTTCCGCTGATTGATTCTTGTATCAACTGTAAGCGATGATTGAGTTGTGAGAGTTGTAAGACTAAGACTGAATATTACTTTTTTTAATAAAAGACCGTGTGCATCATCATGATGCAGAAGTCGGGGTTATACTCCCCATTTCGAAAAAAAATCTCTTACACACTCTTTCTAAAATCATGAACTACCTGTATAAAGAGAGGACATCGATCTACACAAAGCCACAGCATCAATTCCATATGATCAGATTGGCTGATTAAACTGTTCAACTAGAGCAGGATTGCGTGCAGGCTTGGAAAGGAGTAACTGATCGACCCTCTGGGGATTCCATCGACTAGTCAATCCCAAGATCATTCATGAGTTTCTTTGATTTGGCGCAATTAGTAAACTATCTAGAGTGACAGAAAATCCAGTAACGTTTCGGAGATAAAGCTAGAAACAAACTGGAACTTTACTATGACTAATATTTCCCTGCTCGCAAGTCATCGATCCTGACGCGGTTGATCATGACCTTTTCTGTTTCCCCTGAAGCGATGACAAAGTGATTGCTACCGATATACTCCCTCCATCTATTAAAAGGTGTCTCAACTTTGTCAAACTTTGGATATATCTTAACTTATTTTTGTATCTAGATACATTCAAATTTATCTAAAGTTAAGACATCTTTTTTTAGACGGAGGGAGTAGATTTTTTGCAACTAGTTCCTGCGGATAATAAAGACACAGGTTCAAGGTGCAAACATGATAACACATGGTTCGCGTGCAGTCTCGTGTTTGCTCTCTATCCAGATATCCACTGCTTGAGGATTACAGCATGTGATTAGACATGTTGACTAAATTTTCCTGAAAACTAATCTATACCTACTAATAAAGGAAGGAAGGTTTCTCCCCAAAATTTTCGTCCGTTTTTTTATTGTCCTTATTTCTCAGTTGAAATTACGAAGAATGCCACCGCTTAAGTTATTAGATGCGATCGTACCGATTCGGCTGTTGCTGGTCAAACCGAACCACATCTTCCCCTGCCCGCCGCTGTTCATCTGCCGAGAGGAAGTCCTGCCTCTCCGCTTCCTTCGTGCTCCCCCGCTGCTCCGTCTGGCCGTCACGCGCTGTCTCCCTCCTGTTTCCGTCCAAATCGATTGAGAAATCAACTCATCCCCTGCCCACGCTCACGCTGTACGGGACAATCTGCCAGGCGGAGGAGACTGACTCGATTGGCAGGTTGTTTCTCCAGTCGCCACACACCGGTGGGCGGTTGTGCCGGTGTGCCGAGGTAAGCGGCAGGGAGCGGCTCGGATTAGCCCGTACCAGGCTTCCGCTCCTCGCCACGGCTTGATTCCTTTGCTGGGGATGTACAAGACGACACGGCGGACACCATCCGCATAGCATCTGGACAGGGGGCGGCTGGATCGACGGAGCCGTGATCTCCCGATAGATTGGGGGGAAAATGAAGTCAAATCTCTGCAATCGATCTCCAAACAAGGATGCGGAGGCGGCCGGCCTACACAATGTTCGAGGACTTAGCCTGCGCCGACCGTGGCCTCCACAAGGTCCAGTACAAAGGAAGAGGAAACCTTCGGATGATTTCTCCGTCCTCAGCAAAAAACCAGTGTCAGAATTACACTGCTCTGGGGATGGCGATCCGCCAGCAGCAACCACCGTCCCAACGAGGATGAGACTTTACCCAGGTCGCCGGCGCGGTGACCGCACTGGTCGTGGGTGTGAAATCATTTTCCTATCCGCATCCCAGCGTTTGAGCAGGGTGTCTGCGTCCTCAACGATGCCAGGTTGCTGTCGACACTGCCGGCGTTGTGCCCAGCGCCAGCGGTGACGTGCGTGCTCACAGGTGTCGAACTGCTGATGTCGTTCTGTTTTAAAACCAAATCGGCCGGACGTTGACGACAAGGCTACCAGTTACCCACACGGATTGATTTTGTGTCACGTCACCCATGCATGTACTCAGTAGGCAGGTAGCATTGTTCTTGAATTTCAAGCTCCAGATTATTTTTACATCTCTGTTATACCTTCGCAAAAATGTTGTCCGCAATGTTGTTAATTAATGCTATAAGATGAATGCAGGAATGTTGATTTGAGTTTTGCTGCTTTCAGTAGTTAACGTCACATGATATTTGAGTTAGTCCCATATTCACCACCTTGTACAATCAAGTGGAACTAATATATTTTATATAAAAAAATTATATGTAACTTATGATAACAATTCAGTTTGAACTTTTACCAATTGTATTTAATGTATCTGCAACATTATCCTGGTGCAACGCACGGGCAATTTTCCTAGTCTATACCTAATAATAAAAGCAAAAGGGCTTCTTGTTGGTCCGTTTTTTGTTGCCCCTGATTTTCGTCCAAATTACAGGACCTGCCACCGCTTATATGTAAAAAACGGTTCGTTAGATTGGTCGTGCCTAGGGTCCGTCGAACCACCTGGGCCTGGCCCAATTAGCAGCGAAGTCCGACTCCAACCCCTTCCGCGTATCGCCCTGCCTTCTTGAAGGGCGTCGGGTGTACCTCCTCCCCAATCCCTTCCGCGTATCGGGGGAAACCCTAGGACTAGTCCGGGCAGCAGCGGCGTCGTCGTCGCTTTCCTTGTTGAAGGTGTTGTTTGATACGCGGGGCTTCGGTAGGCTAGGTGTGTGGTGGAACTACTCGGAGGACGCAGCGGTTGCGAGTCATCTTCGTTCTTGTCGAGTTGCCAACATCGGCATTTTTTTCTCTTTTCTTTCTTTTTTGTTTCTTTGGACTTGGTTGTGCTGCGGTCCCAGCGTGCCTATTGTATCGGTTGGTTGCTATATTAATATAGCGGGGCGAAAGCCTATTTGGAGAGACTCCAACCCACGGTATGCACAGAGTTCACGTCCGCACCATGGTTCACCACCCGGCACTACAAGATCATCAGATAACCGGCGTCCTCCTCCCCCAAATCAAACATTCTCTACCGAATCGAGAGCTAGGGGTCCCAGTCGAAATTCCCTACACCAGTCAATCAATCTATGAATCAATCAATGGCCGGCGCCGGTGCGGAGTAGCAGCCCGGCACGCGCACGTGGTAGAGATCCACGTAAGGCCACGATTTCGCCGTCGGTGCTAACCCGATTGTAGTGCTGAAGATTCAGATGAAGCCCGAGAATTTGCAGACCGCTTGCTGTGAAGGTTCACTCCACAGATCTCATCCCGCAGCTGACCTCCTCTCGCCCTGGAGATCTTCCCGACGGGAAGACTGCGCGAATCACGCTGTAGGCCAGGACCTACAGCTCCGGGGAAACCTGTTTGACTTTGGCCTATGATTCGGTGATGCTCCTTTGTGGCTGGCAGAGCAACCTGATTGCCACCTCCATCCAGGTCTGGTCTTTATGCAGTGAAAATTAGCGATTTCTTCTAGCACTGAGATGGAGCAGTGCGTTGTTTCTTTTCCCTGAAGTTGTGTCTATGTAAAAACGACTACGATGAATAGTTTTGTTCTGAATTGTGAGTTTACGGAGTAGCAATTGCAACAACAAAAAATTGGAAGATGAGATGGTAGAGAGAGAAAATGTCACTGATTTATGGCGAAGTTAGTCGACGCCAGAGAATAGAACAGGCAGAGCCGCCTAAGAAAAAATGTCTACTTTGCAACGCGAGGCCACAGTTCACTTGCGCTGAAACGAGATGCCCAAATGGCTAAATGGATGGTTGCAGCTCATGGAGACTTTGGGGAGAGATGCGGTGGAGAAGTAGAGAAAAGAGATGCGTGGAGAAGTTACTGGGACTGTAAAAGGAAAATGTCTGTCAAAAATATAATTGTTCAGTTCTGGTTGTTTACTTATTCTATTCTATCTTTCATTAAATTTATCGTGCAAAAAAACCTAAAAAATTTAACCACCGGATGCTCTTCTTTTTAATTTGGTCGCTGTCTGTAGTACATATAGCGCTTGAAAAGTGCCGAACAAGATTACATGGTCCGCAAGAGCTGAACACAATCTGTGGTGGGAAAAACGGGTGTCAGGTGGCCGATGCGTGGGGAAATTCAAAAAAAGGAGCGAAGGCTTCGCCACCGAGTAGAAAACGGCGGTGAGCCCAGGGCCGACGAGATGGAAAGGGGGCGAAGCCGTGTGCATGCACGCGTAAGGTGGATGACAATGAGGCGAAAGACGAATGGAGTAGGTTACTAAGAAAGCTATCATTTCTACTGGTTAGACCCATAGCAACGCACTGGTATATTTACCATGTTTGTGGTTTTCGTCTCCCGGTGCAACGCACGGGCATGTTTACTAGTCTTTATCTATACCTACTAATAAAGGGAGTAAGGTTTCTCCCCACTATTTTCGTCCGTTTTAGAATTGCCCATACTTCTGAATCGAAATTACATGCTATTGCCACCGCCTAAGTCAATAAACGTTTCGTTCTGTTTCCGCTTGGTATCGTTGGTTTGTTTCCATAGACCGGCTGCTCCGACGGTCGCGCGTCGCTCCTGTGTCCTTTACCTGCTATCCGCAAACTACAGATCGAGACGACACCGTCTCCTCCCTGCCAGATTCGATCGAATTCTTTTCTGCTCCAAGGACATTACACGCCCGCCGCCACACCTAGCCGGCATCCCTACTCCCTCACGCCCGATTCTTGGAAGATGTTGGTCTCCTCAACGAAGGATATCTCGACGAGCAGCGGCTCGGAGTCAAAGGCGTGTTCCCTGGGCACGATCTTTCCGAAGCAAAATCTACAGATCGGATGGATCGAGCTTTCGCTTGGGGTTCGCAAAAATCTCCATGGACCGAATCGATCTCGCGGAAAAAAAACTGCTCCAATCTCAGTTCCTTGCTGGTACGGGCGTACGGCAACATCGGAGTGAGATTACACGGCGCCGACGGCTGGGTCCGTTCCGGAGGTAGACGAGGTGGCCGTCTACGGGGAGGAGGAGGGCTTCAAGCAAGAGGAGCTGCTAGGCCCCGGCGGCGCTAGGTTGGTGACGGGGTAGGTGAGCACTGGAAGGTGTGGCCGGAGGGGAGAGGTCCGTCCTGTCCTCCAGTGAGATGGAGCTGGGGAAAGTCCACTTCCGATGCATGCCTGGAGCTGGGGAAAGTCCACTTCCGATGCATGCCTGAGATGCTTGTTACACTTACACTTGCTAATTGGATTTTCTATAATCTATACAAGAAGAAAATGAAGCGAGAATGGGCCAGAAAAGTCATGTGAAGTGTTATGTTCGTCAGCGCTCCTTTTGAGCCAGGATCAAAGTCAGATTTTATCTATGATAGAACCGAACATGATAGAATCTGGTGAACCGGGCCTACTACCACAACATGACGGTAGAGATATGGGGGCATTTTTAAGTTCACTTAAATATGAAAATTTTCCCTTCAAATTTTGAAGGGCACATAAAAATGTGCTAAATTTATAGGGGTGTAAAGGGATTGAATCGGATCGGATTTTACTTATACCATATGTTTTACCATATATTTTTCTTGGATCTAAATTGGAATAAATATTGATCGGTTTCAGATTTAAATATGGATATGTCAAACTGCGGATTCAAATTAGAAATAAATTCTCAAATAATCTCGATGATAGTTATGTTTCCGTAAAAATCAGTCCGCAGCAACGCGCGGGCATATTTCCTAGTCTTTACCTAATAATAAAGGAAGTAAGGTTTCTCCCTAATTTTTCGTCCGTTTTTCTATTAGCCATACTTTTCTGTCAAAATTACTAACCCTGCCACCGCTTAGTAAACAAAACGGTTCGTTCGGCGATCGCTATATTCCAGCCTTCCAGGCATGTGTTCCTTTTCCCCGTCTGGTTGCTATCATGGGCTCAAACGCACTGACGCGGCTGTATTCGCTTCATTGTTGGGTAGTTCTGCTCGCATCACGATGGGCCATCGTAGGTGCGCTGCTGGGTCTCAGCATTTATCCATCGTAATCATTTGAGCTGGTGTAATCCCACGACTAAAAAAGTTGCCTAAATTAGTCCCACATCGCTTTATTACGGGGAGTCAGGCCGGTTTATATACGCAAATTTCCTGAAATCAACAAGCCGCCTAAAAAACAATGATCAGCACCATTGATTGTGGATCAATCAGGAAGGAAAGCAAACATTGAGAGAAAAGAAGTAGAGCCCCTGGGGAATACTAAAGATCCAAGGAAATGAGGAATCAGGAAACACGGATAAATAAAACCAGAGCGCCCCTCTGAGATACACAAAAAACCATCAACTCGCTTGATGGGCGGCCCGGACGGACGGGCGACCGACCGCATAGCACACGAGCGGCGGAGCCTTGCTATTTGACAGTCTCGACTTGTACGTGGCCCCAAGCCCGGAGCATCGGCGGCGCCGTCATGCGTTCGGCTGCTCGCACGGAGGGCGGAGTCCAGCACGCTCAGTCGCTCACGGACGGCCCTCTCCGGCGTCGCCTCGCGTACTCCCGTCCGTTCCCTATTTGGGGAAAAAGAAAAATATGAGAACGAAGGGTGTGGTTGGAGAAGAGAACCTTATCCGGTTTGTCTTTTCATCGGTCCATTTAAGTGTGTTTTATGCATATGAGTCCTCTCAACATCTCTTAGGTAAATGGATGCTACGGAGTATGGAGATTATGGGCAGCTTTCAGTTTCGAATTTTTTTTGTTGCTGAATGACTACCATTTTGTGCTTCTCTAAATAGAGGTTTCTATTTGACGCAGTATCATAATTATATTCCATAGTTCCGAAGCTATTGGATGAGGCGTACCTGCCTCTAATTATTTTACGAGCACATTTGAATTTAAGCATTAGATTATTTGTAAATTTATAGGATAAATTCCACACCTTGACCTCTCGCGGATGCAATTCCAGTCCCAAAATATAAAATATTAAAAGAAATAAATAAAAACAAAATAATAGTGAAGTATAGAAGAGTATATTTACACGCCGGTCCCGAGATCACCACCACACGAGCCGACGACCCTTCCACCCAAGCAGTAAAACATGACACCCTGCCGATTGAAAACCCGCTTTCGGAGCCACCACTCTGCCCAAGGAGTAAAAGACGATACCCTATCGATCGTCAAACCGCTTTCGGAGTTGTAGCTTCAACATTCAAACCTCTGCAACCCACACACACACATAGGCTGATAGAGTCCGCAGAGCCTCTGCGTGTGCACCCTGCTCCGCTGCCTCCATCCATCGTCTTGAGAGCTCCCACACACGGGGAGAGTGGCCCACCGCCGCCTTCCTAGGGGCGTACTACTTCGTCGGCGGCCCCACCAGGGTGCGGGGGAGGACGGTGGAGGCTCCCTAGAGGAGGTGGTGGCTAGGACTCTCCCTGTCGCCGAGGAGCGTAGCACGGGGTAGTTGAACTTCTCATTTTTTTTGAAGGATTAACCATTATTTTTTAAAACATTTGTTCCACCCGTGCTTGCACACATCATAACAAGTCAATGAAAACACAATTCCATGTCGATATGGATGCATCAAATGTGGAACCCACAAAAACGAGGAACTTGCAATTTCAAATTTTTAGATTCGTCATTAAAAGGGTCATTAAAAGGAGACAACATAGACACCATCGAAAATTGTGGAAAAGATGAAAATGCAAATGATTGAAAAGAACATTTTAACATTTATTTCAACATTTGTTTCGTCCGGTGCAACGCACGGGTATTTTTATTAGTTTTAACTAATTTGTGGCTGGTATATATAAATGGTGTGCTGAACAAATTCACCACCGCTAGAATGATAAGAAACTTAGGAGAGCTGTCTTAAAGTTAACCTTCAGAAATGCACTCGGCTAGGCCAACTAGTGATGTCTTACTTCACAAAGGATTTGACCCCGTTTTTTTTTTTGAAGCTGAACAGTGAGTTTCCTCACTGCATATTTTTATATTTTATTAAAAAATAAAGAACTGTACATACAGTGCTAGAGAAAAGCACTGGAACAAAACAAAAGAAGAAACTAGAAGAAAGGATCCTACAAAATTATACAAAATTTTCTACCCAAACCTGTAGTCCCGCATAAGATTTCCTCTTGGCCTTGTGAATAAGGAGACGCAGTTCATCCTTCAATTTGCGCCGAGCTCTGTATAGGCTGGGGGTCAATCCTTTGAAGATAAAATCATTACGTGTCGTCCAAATCGACCAACAAATAAGAATGATGATTTCCATGAAGAAAGGCTGCCGAATATGTACTTTGACACTCTGTATGTAGCTCTGAATATCATTTGGCATAGTCACTTGAGAGAGATTCCAAAGAGGACACATGTATTTCCAACATTGTATTGCAAACGGGCAAGTAAAAAATAAATGATCTCTAGTCTCAAGAACTGCTTGATTACACATGATGCATGTGTAGTCATTCGTAAAGAAATTCTTTCGTTGCAAGAGGGCTCTTGTGTTTAAACGATTGTGAGTCAGTAACCAGAATATGTTTATCTTGGCAGCAACTTTTCCATAGCCATTTGAGAGCAGGAATAATAGGATCATGCTTAGTCAAAGATTTGTATGTGGAAGAGACTTTATAGCCTGTCCCATTATCAACAACTAGCCAGCTATCTTTGTCCTGAGATAGTTGTGTTGTGTGCAGAATGCTATTTGGCATTAACGGAGATGTTGGAAACTATTTTGCAATGGCAGATGTGTTGGGCAGGGAGACCCGCCACCCCATTCCTCTTGGACTAAGGCAGGTCCTGAGCTTTCGGGGGCCTGGGGCGTAACTAGAATGTAGTGCCCTTAGTGTAACTTTTTTCTAAAATTATGTATATATAAAATACTATCAATAAAGATTTAAAATGTACTGATAGCAACATTTATATAATAATATTGTATACATCTTCACCTAAAACTTACTCGTTTCATTCCTGGATCTGAAGTAAGTGACGATAGAATCAATATCAATCTCGTCCAATAATTCCTTCTCGATGTGCATAGAGTAACAAAATCATTTGACCTTTTTTTTGGAGCAAGCGCCAGAAGCTCTAGCTATTCATTTAGGAAGAAATGAAAATGATCCAGTTTATGAGGAAAACCGGATTGAAAACCATACATACTTAAGTACCTCCGACATGCGGACTACTCCTAAAGTCTAAAACAATAACACAACAAGATCGAACAATCTGTCAACTACAAAGTGCTACATATTTGACAAATTGACACGAAGGTTGCATGAAGTGCATCCATCATGTAGCCTTCTTCTTGGCGCCAACCTTGTTGCCCTTGGGCTTTTTCACCTTCTCCACATTCTTCACAAGGGAGCCAAGCATCGTGATGGAGCGAGGCGACAAAGGGATCTTAAACTTGTCAATGAAGGCCTCAAGGGCGTTGTCATCAAACTCAGCGTTCTCTTTCAAGATGCCCAAAACACGCGCGAGCAACTCCTGGGATGTAGCATCCTTCCGCAATTGCTTCCGCTTCTCGATGCGACCACTCCGACGAGGCGTGGTGGCCACCTCCTTAGGAGCACAGGCTCGCCTAGAGGGCGGCGAAGCAAGGATATGCGGAGGCACTGGTCGAAAAACCGATGACAAGAAGGCATTGAGCTTGTCAGCAGCGGGATCCCCGGGATCAACTTGGATGTCCTCCGCAGGCACGGTTTCAGGAACAACGACACTGGCAGCAGGGATCTCCTCCAAATACCCACACAAGGGCGACTTGGATTTATCCTTTTTTTTAGGACATTGTAAATCTCAAATGATTCTTCAATAGTTGAACAAACCCTCAAGAAAAGCAAGGTGTAACTGAAATTAGGGCTAAGTGCATATATCCATAGACTAGCTACAGGAGACTATTAATAGTCCAGCGATCATATCAGTAGAGTATACTTGTTGTGATTGATTCTTTCAGATTTTGTATGTCTTGCCCCGCGGGCGGCTGCAGTAGGCGATTTGGCCGGGCGAAGAAAGACAATCAGAATTTAGCGGTCTGAGGGTTAGAGCCTGAGAGGCCTACGAAGCATTTCTGATGACCTTATCGGGACGGAAAAATCAGGAATGGGCAGCGCTAAAAGGTGAACCGAAAAACGAAAGAAGACTTCCATATCTATGTTTAGCCTAGACATAGATGCTTTATTTTTGGGCCCGAAGAAGTGTCAAACCAAAATACCCAATAAGTATAAGCATTAGCTCTCCCTGAAAAGGAGGTGATCTAGCTGTACCTTCCAGTACGACTACCTTATTACAACTTCACTTCAGTCCCAAGCCTAGCCTTAGGCACTCTTTCCTTACGGTTAAGCGTAGTGACTTCAAACATGGCCAACTCCTATAGTGTGATGAGCGGTGTGTACAAGGCCCGTGAACGGATTCACCACCGTATGGCCGACCGACGATTACTAGCGATTCCTGCTTCATGCAGGCGAGTCCCGGTATGTAAACATGTTTGTGGAAGGTCCGGGTGCTCGATGCGGCTCGACTGCTCTCCGTCTACGTGCCCCATGCACGAGGAAAGAAAGGCTCGGCCTAAGCATTCTGTCGCTGGGAGGAGAGCCTGGAACGAACCAATGCACGCAATGGGCCAAGTACTAGTACTAGTATACAACATATTCCTGGGAAGGGGCCCCAAATTTTCTTGTGTCTGGGGCGGCCGCCCCTCCCGCCCCCTTGGGCCAGGCCTGCTTCAACTACTCAATCGATGCCTTCTCTAGGGCACTAGATGTTGCTAAAGTGGCTTGCCACATTCGGGGAGTTATCTCGACCTCATCTCGCAAGGGATCACTGATCATCTTCAATACGAGGATGATGCCATCCTTGTGACCGAACCAGACGAGGTTGAAATTAATTGCGAACCTAAAGTTTCTCCTCCTTTGCTTTGAGAGTATGTCTTCTTTGCGGATCAACTTCCATAAGAGCGAGGTACTAGTTTTGGGAACTAGTATGGCCGAGAGCTCCCGTATCACCAACATGCTTAACTGCAAAGAGGGTTCCTTCGCAATTGCATATTGGGTCTTCCCATTGGTGAAATTATATCATCTGGTCCATTGGGCCACAATGTGCACATCCAAAGCGCTTGGGGGCCTTCATATCCTGAACACCGAGCCAATGAACATTTGTCTGATGGTTAAATGCATTTGGAACCTGCACAACCAGGAGCAAGCCTTGTCGGCTGACATCCTGAGAGCTAAATACCTCCAACACAAGGATCCATTGATTGATAAGCATCGCCAAGATCACAATCCTGGAATACCATAAAAAAATGCAAACACATGGTCTTCCTAGGGGAAAAACACAATGTGATCTGCGGTGCTTCGAACAGAGTCTGCTGACCCTGAGGCATCAGTTTGCTTCTCCTCTATGCAAAAGGTTCCCGGGAGATCCCATTTCGACGCGAGCTTAACCCGCATGAACTCATTGAGAGAGCCAACATGTTTCACTGCATTGAGGCAACACAATTTTCCAACCCTCCAAATGCTATCATCTGGGCCATTGAACCGTCAAGGTGGTTCACGGTCCGCTCCTATTACCTCAAGATGTGCCAACTAACACCCATCAAATAATTCAACTACATGTGGTGGATTGATAGGGATGTAAACGGATCGGATCAGAACGGATATTTCTATTACCATATCATTTACCATATTTTTGTAACGGATTTGGATCGGAGCGGATAATGATCAGATACGGATTATATTGGATTCCGGATATGGAGCGGATTCGGACCACACTCGGATCGAAAGCGGATTATTAAGAAAATATAAACATAAAAATTAAAAGTATGCTCTTTTATGTAAAAAAAATGTTTGTAAATGTAGACTATAGCTAAATGTACACACATGTTCGTACAACAAGAAAATTGCGTACTAATACCATACATATTTTAGCCGATGAACTAATTATATTGTCTAAATAGTTAGGGTTGGGCTAATTTTCTCGGATTATCTTCTTTGTGGAGCTCGAATAATCCACAAAAATGGCGGATAATCTGTATCTGTCGAATAATATCAATACGATATCCTCTACCGTAACCATCAGATATCCGCTTGACCAATATCCGCATCCACATCTATATCCGGTGAATTTGTAAAAATGCATACCATATCCTCAAAAACTGATACAATGAAGATTCAGAGCTGAAATTATCCGTATCATTTACATCCACTTGGTTTACGGATGTCAATCCCTTAAATTTAGCAAACACTCAAACCAAATTTGCGCTCCCAAACACTCAAATTTAGCAACTATATATCCTTTCCGTGGATCGAATTCGCTAGCTGGTGAAAAGAGGCGGGACGTACACAAACTCAAACCAAATCGTGGGAATGCAAAATAGAAGAGCCGAAGACTCCACCTGGTTTTACCAGAAGAAGTGAACACACGTGCGTCCATGCAAAAGTTTCCTCGCGATTTTCGTTTGTCTGCTAATGCGTAGTCGGCACGCTATTGAGTTGAAGATGAATACATTCTGGATTAACAGCATGCGTGCGGGCGGCGTACTACGTGGCAATGGCACATGTCACCACTAGCATGAATACTACTAGAGAGCAGCAGTTCTTTTAAAACAATTTTTTTATAAAGAGCATATATTAATAGCGTAAAGATATCAATTACACTCAGTTTCTGTAGCAACGCATTATCCTAGCAGCATTACAGATGTACACAACTAAAAAAAACAATGAAGAATTACAATAAAAAAGCAGACATTTTATATACTCGTGCACACACATTCCTATAAATGTAGTCATGCACATCTTACCTATATAGATGCCTCAGAATGACTCAGCTAGTGGATCGAATCTTAAAATTCATGAAGTCATTGTAGGCTATCACTATCAACGAGAACATCATCTCTCACAAAAAATATCCCACCTATTAAAAATACACATGTGTCAACTCTGAGAATTAAACTCGGATGGATAGTGGAGCAACCACCTATCCAATTTCGGGTTGGTTCTCGAGACTCGAGAGTAGCAGAGTTAGAGTGCCACGTGGACATGTACGGTCAAAGTCCACCGTGGACTGAATGATTGGTTTATGCCTGACGTGTGCTGTCCATGTCAGTTGTCAACAGGCTAATCGCCCAAAACTTTGGGAGTCAACATTGCTGACTCCACATTAGGAAAATCATGGGAGAGACACCTATATATAGCTAGCTAATATGCAGTTCCTATCTGTACCCACGTGAGCACCAAATTTTGTTTGCTACTATACCGTGGACGGCGTCTGTCTCTCTCATAAGTCTGGAATAATCGATTTATTGATTCACTGATTGCCTTGGATGTCATTAGAAAACGGAGAAGCATCTAGGGGAGTTATAATCGTGTATGCTTTTCTCTCCAAACATTTGTTAAATATAAATATTGTAGTCAAAATTTGTTGATAAGCATCAGTATCGTACTCTGGCAGCGAACCGGTTGATAGAGAGACGAGCTGGTGGCGTACATCAGATAAGCGCGCCAGCATCTGCTCTAGACCCGTTAATTCTCGGGGTTTTGATTCACACCAGAGACAAAACTAATGGTGACATATAGTTCTACAACAAGACCACCGAAAAGGATTACTACGGCTCATGCATCAAAAACGTTTCGCTCCTCGTGTCGCCTCCTCCAGGCAACCAGGGAGGCGAAACCCTAACCCGCACCGCCGCAGCCCACCTCCCCCTCTCCTCCAGCCTCGCCGCCCCCAGAGACATCGCAGGGCTAAGCTCGCATAGCCGGTGAAAGGAGCGGCGGGGATTTGAGTTGTCGGCTCCTCCCGCAGTTGCTAGATGGAGGATCTCCGCACTGGGTTCACCAAGACCGAGACGGCGGCGTGACAAGCTTCCCCTTCGCGGGCGGTCTTGTCCGGCGGCTTCCCTAGTGGGGGCTCGAGAACCGAGGCAGCGGTGTGGCGGCGCGGGCTCTCCGGTGAGCGCCGCGCGCGAATGCGGGTCCTCCTCCTCTGTTTTGTGGACAATGGGGAGGCGGAGGGTGCTGGCTGTCGTGCGCGTGTCGCGGCATCGGTGCCCGGACCAAATCGAAAGGATGAAGGCTTCCCCTTTGTCTGGTGCGCCCCACCCTTCTGGTGCCGAGCTCTGGTGGGTTCTTTTGTCATCGGATCTGGTGCCGGGTTTCGGGTGTTGGTGGAGGTGCTGATTCCGGGAGAAATCCTAGGCTGGCAGTGCCAGCCGTGATGGTGGTGACGTCCGTGGGCGCCGTATTCTTCCTCGAGCACCCGCGAGGTATCTTGCCCTCCTCCCTTCCCCCTTTTGATAACCGGAAGAAATTCCAAATCCCTTGGATTGGGTGGCAGCGACGCTTCGTATGATGTCACCTTCCTGGAGGTGCCGCCTTGGGTCAGTTAGGGGTTGTGGGTTGGTGTTGTTTCTGGTGGTAGGCGTAGTTCCCGTGGTATGAGCGGTGGTAGTGTTGTTGAGCTCTAGAGTCTAGTTCTTGCAATCATTTTGGCTGCTCCTTGTCCGTCTTCTGCACTCGCTGGGGTGCGAGGTTGCGAGACGATAGGAGCCTGGTGCTTCTCCCTTCCAGGTGATGCTCTGAGTCTCTGCTCTGTTGCCACTTGTCTCCTACAAGGCACCTTTTCTTCAGCATCCTTGTACCGCACCTTTGTCTCTTTGTGGCGGGTTCCATGGTCGTTGGCAAGGCTTCTCGTAGTGTGATCAAGCATCGAATGGGTGGGCTCTATTGTTGGCTCAGTTAGGCAGTTTTGTTCATGGTCCCTTCTCTGTTCTGGTTGAGCGCGTCTCCATGGACGGCGGTACTGCGCCCTTCTAGCCAGGGCGAGGGGGCAGGGGTCCCTCACTGGCCATGGAAGAGAACGAACATGCAACGACTCGCACGCGATGTTGGTGATCCCGCCCCAAGTTTCCCCTTCTTCGCTCCCTGATACTTCGTTCCCGTCGGAGGGCTTCACAAGCTTCAGATAGTTTTCGGCTTATGTTTTGTTTGCATGTGTTTGTGTGAGTTGTAAGTTGTTCTTCAACATCTTTGCCTTTATTAATTTAAAGATGTTTTGGCACATGTGAGCACATGCTCCCTTTATTTTGAAATGCATGTTACACACATTTTAAAAATTCAAAAGAAACAAAAAATTCGCACATAAATCTTCACGTGTTACATGCTCACAAAGTAGTTTCATGAAAAAACGACTTGTAGCATGGCGTGTGTAAAAAAATAAAATTCGTTGCAAAAAATAAGGTTTTTCAGTAGATAAATTTTCTCTTTTTTACATATACCATAAAAAATATTGGTTCCTCGCGAAACTTGACAAACGTACGTATATTATGAAGATGTACATGTAGAAGTTTTTGTAAAAAAAAATTCAATATTTCAAAATATAATTTTTTGCTAGAGGGAGCATACGCACATGGGAGCTGAATTTCCAAGCACTTTGTGCCTTATGTTTTTTTTAGAAAGGGAATACTAAATCCCATGTGATGAATTATGGTTATGGACTGAACACGCTCTTTTTGAGTTTTGTTGAAACTTAGTTGGAGAAGAAATACTAGGCAGCTGCTCTTGCCGCTGAAAAAAAAAATCCTATGTGTAGATATCAAGTTTCGTGGTAAATTGATAAAAGAATGTCCGATGAAGAAGTTTTTTAAAACTGTTTTTATCTTTTTTACACATAACATAAAAAATATTAGATTTTCAGGAAACGACTTTGCGAGCTCATTGAACATTGAGAGTGCGTGTGACACTTTTGTTGGAATATTTTAAAATACAGTATGTTTAAAACTCATTTATAAACCAATGCTTCTCGATGCCAAAAAAAAAAGCCTGTCCCCTCTCTCTCTCCAAAAAAGCCATGTCCCGAACCGAAACATGTCGATTGCTCCGTGCACAACCTTGTTGGGTACTGTCCGTAGACTATGGCAGGCCTCGCCAGACCACGCACGCTTGTTACCGACTGGGACTGGCGCTAGCCGTCCACCACCGCGGAACGGGGAATAGTCCGCCGTCCGGGTCGTCGCCAGCAACGCGCCGTCACTTGCTCCGACGAATGGTCGCTCCATGAATTACGTCTATGGCCAGAATGTTCCTCGAGCAAGTAGCCAGCAACCGCTAAATTCCAGCCAATTTCCGGAAAGTAAAACTGCTTAGACAGTGACTACGACTACGATCGAGCTGATCGAGCTCGCGAGAGGCGTGTGCCAGATAAGCGCACCGCCGTTTCACACTGCCGCTGCCCGGTCGGCAAAAACTGACTTTTAAATGGCGACTACTCGACGAACTTGATATTTGGCTAATGTCACTCGAATCTCCGCGGCCACGCACCTAGTCAGAGGCTCTGACTTCTAAGTTCTAACTGAAGAATAGTACGCGCTGCAGTGATCAATGACTATGGTGTTTCCTCACCAAGCAATGACTCGAGCATGACGTACGTACATGCCGTGCTGCAGGAAGTTCTCTTCTCGATAGCTTTGTACTGCCAGCTCAGCTGCACGTCGGCATGCCTTGCTGATTTGCTTCCAATTCAGAATCCCTGGCACTGTATTTGGGTATGAGCCTGTTGCCGTCGACTCAACTACACGCAGTGCCGGCACGGCATCGCAACAGCAGGATCTTCTTGAAGTTCCCTAACACATCAGCAGCAGTGATCAGATGGCTTGGTGTGAACACATGCTTAATTTGAGTAGAATGAACCCACAAATCTACACAAATTAATTAGGCAGCTGGTAACATGCCGGAGCCACACAATCGAGATCCCATAAAGCTAGTCATAGTGCAAAGTATATCATATAGTGGTATCTGTTGAAATATTGGGCCCACTTTTAGTGGCCGAAATTAGATTTCAGTTTTCCATAAATCTCAAAGCCCACATAGTGGCAGCCTTGTGAGTTTGAGCTCAAGTGGGTGGCAGCTCACTAGGAAGTGGCAAGAGGTGGGAAGTTTAGTCCCACATGGAAAGTTGGGAGGAAGTTAGACCACCTTATAAGGTGGGTTGTTCCACCACTAGTAAGTGAGTGAGAATAAGAGTGCTACACGTGCGCTCCTCCTCCTCCTCGCTCGCTCGTCTCGACTCGACTCGACACGACGCCGCGCTCGTGGTGAGTGGATTGAGCCTCGAGCCGAGACTTTCCTTACTTTTTGCAGCTCAGAAAAACGAACAGAGTCCTAGACGGACGCGTCACAGTTAGTCGGTTCGGGTCGCTCCCGGACCGTGGGCTATCTGTAACCGACTCGAAACGTGCGCGCGACGTGGGCATACCCCACGTTGCCTAGGGTTTCTTGAGCCTATATAATCTCTTGCCCGGCTACCGCAGAAAGATATCTAATACACGAGTTAGGGTTTCCACCTCTCTCTTCTTGCGCCGCCATCGTAGCTTACTCCATCCCGCGCGCTGACGTGCATCGGCGAACGGGAGAGCAGGTCTCCGGAACCGCTCGTCCTTACGATCCTGTACGGGAGAGGGCGAATTAGGTTTTTGGGAAGCGCTCTGCGCGACTGCTCAAGCTCTTCATCACGGGTCGCCTTCCGTCCAAGTCTAATTGTAGGCAATTTCCTGAGTAGGCAATTTCCTGAGTTAACAATGGCTGGTTTTGCTGATGCACTGAGGCCGGATAAGTTTATCGGTGTGCACTTTAAGAGGTGGCAGGTTAAGGCCACGCTCTGGCTTACTCATCTAAAAGTGTTCGAAGTTAGTGATGGTTTACCTGAAGGAACTATATCTGACCAAGATCAGAACAAGTTCAAGGAAAACAATACTCTCTTCGTCGGATGCGTTCGAGTATTCTTGTTGATCGTCCGTGTGATGTGTACATGCACATAACGGATGGTAAAGAGCTCCGGGATGCACCGAATGCTAAATTCGGTGGAACCGATGCGAGGCGGTGAACTGTACATCATGGAGAGCTTCCATGACATCAGGATGGTAAACAACCGTTCTGTAGTCGAACAAGCTCATGAGATACAGTGCATTGTGAAAGAGCTTGAACTCCTTAAGTGTGCCTTACCTGACAAGTTTGTGGCTGGATGCATCATCGCTAAGTTGCCCCCTTCATGGAGGAACTTTGCCACAAGTCTCAAACACAAGAGACAGGGAGATATCGGTTGAAAATCTGATAGCGTCTCTTGATGTTGAGGAGAAAGCTCGGGCTAAGGATACTACTGAGAAAGGAGAGGGTCATTCTAGCGCCAACATGGTGCAGAAGAAACCCTACAGCAAGAACAAAGGGAATAACAAGCTCTCCTTCAATAAGCGTATGAAGACTACAACCTTCAAGAAGATGATGATGATAAACAAAGCAGATCTGAGCTGCTTTACCTGTGGAGAGACTGGCCACTTTTCTAAGGACTGTCCAGAGAGGGCAGACCGCAAGAAAAAGGCGAGGCAAGTCAACACGGTGACCGCTAGCAATGCTGATGGGTACGGTAATCTCTTTACTATTCTTTCGGTATTTCAATCTCCATGTTGGTGGATTGATACAGGTGCTAATGTTCATGTGTGTGCTGACATATCCATGTTCCCTTCTTACCAGGTCGCCCGGGATTCTTCCGTCTTGATGGGGAATGGGTCACATGCTTCTGTTCGTGGTGTTGGCACGGTAGATCTGAAGTTCACATCGGGGAAGATCGTGCAGCTGAGGAACATGCAGCATGTCCCTACTATGAACAAGAATCTCGTTAGCGGCTCCCTTCTATGCAGAGATGGGTTTAGGTTGTTTTAGAGTCAAATAAAGTAGTTGTTTCCAAGTTTGGACAATTTATTGGTAAAGGCTATGAGTGCGGAGGCTTGTTCCGCTTTTCGCTTTTCGATTTCAGTAATAAGTCCGTGAACCATATTTGTGGCAATGTTAGTGAGGATACCAGTGTATGGTATTCTCGTTTATGTCAGATTAATTTTGGTTTAATGTCTCGGCTATCCAGTTTGAGTTTAATTCTGAATTTCACCATTGCCAAAGGTTCTAAGTGTCATAGTTGTGTGCAATCAAAGCAACCTCGGAAGCCTCACAAGGCGGCCGAGGAGAGAAACTTGGCACCTCTAGAACTCATACATTCTGATCTATGCGAGATGATTGGTGTGTTGACAAAAGGTGGAAAGAGATATTTCATGAATTTGATTGATGATGCGACTAGATTTTGCTATGTTTATTTGTTGTGTACTAAAGATGAAGCTTTAGACTAATTTAAAATTTATAAGGCCGAAGTTGAAAATCAACTAGAGAGAAAGATCAAGCGTCTTAGGTCGGATCGTGGTGGTGAATATTTTCCTAAAATCTTTGATGAATTCTGTGAGGAACATGGCATTATTCATGAGAGGACGCCTCCCTATTCGCCCCAATCAAACGGGGTTGCCGAGAGGAAAAACCGCACGCTGACTGACTTGGTGAATTCCATGTTAGCCAATGCTTGTTTATCAAAGGCATGGTGGGGGAGGCTTTGTTGACTTCATGTCATGTCCTGAATAGAGTTCCTAACAAGAACAAAGACAAAACCCCTTACGAGGAGTGGGCTGGGAGAAAACCATCACTTTCGTTTTTGCGCACGTGGGGATGTTTGGCGAAAGTCAATATTCCAATTACTAAGAAGCGCCAACTTGGACCAAAGACAGTGGATTGTATCTTTCTAGGTTATGCTCCAAGGAGTGTATGCTATAGATTTTTACTAGCTCAATCTGCGGTACCAGATATACATGTTGATACTATTATGGAATCTCGTGATGCAACATTTTTTGAGAATATGTTTCCTATGAAAGATATGCATAACTGAATCTAGTACATCTAATGAGTATTTTGAACAATCACATGAGAATCTTACTGAGAAGGATGACAATGAAGCTCCTAAACGGAGCAAGAGACGGAGGATTGAAAAATCCTTTGGTGATGATTTCATTGTGTACCTTGTGGATGATACTCCCACGTCCATTGCAGAGGCATATGCATCTCCAGATGCAGATAACTGGAAATAAGCTGTCCATAATGAGATGGACTCGATTCTTTCTAATGGAACTTGGGAGCTATCAGAACAACCCCATGGATGCAATCCTGTGGGCTGCAAATGGGTGTTCAAGAAGAAGCTAAGACCTGATAGTACTATTGAGAAGTACAAGGCGCGGCTTGTAGCTAAAGGCTACACACAGAGAGAAGGCGAAGATTACTTCGACACCTATTCACCTGTCGCTAGACTTACCACCATTCGAGTACTACTCGTCCATGGCTGCCTCCTATGGTCTTATCGTTCATCAAATGGACGTAAAGACAGCTTTTCTTAATGGAGAGTTGGAAGAGGAAATCTATATGGATCAGCCTGATGGGTTCGTAGTAAAAGGTGAAGAAAGAAAGGTGTGCAAGTTGCTGAAATCTTTATATGGCCTGAAACAAGCACCTACGCAATGTCATGAAAAGTTTGACAGAACTTTAACTTCTGTAGGCTTTGTTGTCAATGAGGCTGACAAGTGCGTTTACTATCGCCATGGTGGGGACGAAGGTGTTATACTATGTTTGTATGTGGATGATATTCTGATCTTTGATACAAACATAAAAGTATTACATGAGGTCAAGTCTTTCTTGTCAAAGAGCTTTGATATGAAAGATCTGGGAGAAGCTGGTGTGATTCTGAACATCAAGCTGATTAAGAAAGAGAGTGGGATTACTCTAACGCAATCCCATTATGTTGAGAAGATCTTGAGCCGGTTCGGCTATATTGATAGTAAGTCTTCTCCAACACCTTATGATCCCAGTGTGACACTACGCAAGAACCGGAGGATTGCCATAGATCAATTGAGATATTCTCAGATCGTTGGCTCACTCATGTACTTAGCGGGCGCGACTAGACCCGACATCTCTTTTGCTGTTAGCAAGTTGAGTAGGTTCATGTCAAACCCGGGTACTAATCATTGGCATGCACTTGATAGGGTCATGCGTTACCTATGTGGTACAATGTGTTATGGGATTCACTATTCAGGGCACTCAGCTGTGCTTGAAGGATATAGTGATTCGAATTGGATCTCAGATGTAGCTGATCTGTACGCCACAAGTGGGTATGTATTTACCTTTGGAGGTGGCGCAGTGTCATGGAGATCTTGCAAGCAAACCATATTGACGAGGTCAACTTTGGAAGCAGAACTTATCGCTTTAGACACAACCACTGTTGAATCAGAATGGTTGCGTGAGCTCTGGATGGACTTGCATGTGGTTGAAAAACCTGTTCCGGCAATCCTTTTGAATTGTGACAATCAAACTATAATTGTCAAAGTGAACAATTCTAAGGATAACGCGAAGTCATCAAGACACGTCAAGAGTCATTTGAAGTCTGTCAGGAAATTGAGAAACTCCGGAGTAATAACTGTTACATATATTCAAACAGACAAAAACCTGGCAGATCCCTTTACAAAGGGACTATCACGTAATGTGATAGAAAGTGCATCGAGGGAGATATGTTTGAGACCCGTTGATGTTACGCCATAGTGGTAACCCAACCTTTGTAATCGGAGATCCCGTGAATTAGGACATGGGAAGAACAAACTAGTGATTTAATTGAGGAGAGTATTATGTAACCCTCTCTATGTGAAGATGCACAACTCTCATTTGCTGTAAGGCAGGTTGGCAACAAGCCTTAATGTGTTTATGTTGGCTATTTTAGCAAAGATGCTATCCTACAGAGCATTCTTGAAATAACACACCTTTATGAGTCCGATTGTTAAACGTCGCAATCTATGAGATTTTGGGTGATCTCTACTAAACTCATGAAGAGACCACGAAGTATGACGCATATGCTTCACCCGCGGGGTAGGCTACTGGCAGCCATGTACTGGTCATGACTTTGAGTGAAACCCTGTTCACGCAAAACTTGCAATTCAAGGCTTAGTCCATTGTTCAAGTGTGAATGGATGTAGCTTAAGGTTCTAGGCGAAAGTTCAACTTAACAGTCTCCGCTGAAACACTGGTATATAAACAAGCAGCGAGTATTGGTAAATCACTAAATGGGGATTTGAGATCTGGTAGGGGATTGTTGAAATATTGGGCCCACTTTTAGTGGCCCAAATTAGATTTCAGTTTTCCCTATAAATCTCAAAGCCCACATAGTGGCAGCCTTGTGAGTTTGAGCCCAAGTGGGTGGCAGCTCACTAGGGAGTGGCAAGAGGTGGGAAGTTTAGTCCCACATGGAAAGTTGGGATGAAGTTAGACCACCTTATAAGGTGGGTTGTTCCACCACTAGTAAGTGAGTGAGAATAGGAGTGCTACGCGCGCGCTCCTCCTCCTCCTCGCTCGTCTCGACTCGACTCGAGACGACACGACACGACACGTCACGATGCGCGCCGTGCTCGTGGTGAGTGGATTGAGCCTCGAGCCGAGACTTTCCTTACTTTTTGCAGCTCAGGAAAACGAACAGATTCCTAGACGGACGCGTCACAGTTAGTCGGTTCGGGTCGCTCCCGGACCGTGGGCTATCTGTAACCGACTCGAAACGTGCGCGCGACGTGGGCGTGCCCCACGTTGCCTAGGGTTTCCTGAGCCTATATAATCTCTTGCCCGGCTACCGCATAAAGATATCTAATACACGAGTTAGGGTTTCCACCTCTCTCTGCTTGCACCGCCATCGTAGCCTACTCCATCCCGCGCGCCGACGTGCATCGGCGAATGATACGTCTCCGACGTATCGATAATTTCTTATGTTCTATGCCACATTATTGATGTTATCTACATGTTTTATGCACACTTTATGTCATATTCGTGCATTTTCTGGAACTAACCTATTAACAAGATGCCGAAGTGCCGATTGTCTGTTTTCTGCTGTTTTTGGTTTCGAAATCCTAGTAAAGAAATATTCTCGGAATTGGACGAAATCAACGCCCGGGGTCCTATTTTGCCACGAAGCTTCCGGAAGACCGAAGAGGAGACGAAGTGGGGCCACGAGGTGGCCGGACTACGAGGCGGCGCGGCCCAAGCCCTGGCCGCGCCGGCCTGTAGTGTGGGCCCCTCGTGACGCCTCTTGACCTGCCCTTCCGCCTACAAATAGCCTCCGTCGCGAAACCCCCAGTACCGAGAGCCACGATACGGAAAACCTTACTGAGACGCCGCCGCCGCCAATCCCATCTTGGGGGATTCTGGAGATCTCCTCCGGCACCCTGCCGGAGAGGGGATTCATCTCCCGGAGGACTCTACGCCGCCATGGTCGCCTCCGGAGTGATGAGTGAGTAGTTCACCCCTGGACTATGGGTCCATAGCTGTAGCTAGATGGTTGTCTTCTCCTCATTGTGCTTCATTGTTGGATCTTGTGAGCTGCCTAACATGATCAAGATCATCTATCTGTAATACTATATGTTGTGTTTGTCGGGATCCGATGGATAGAGAATACTATGTTATGTTAATTATCAAGTTATTACCTATGTGTTGTTTATGATCTTGCATGCTCTCCGTTACTAGTAGATGCTCTGGCCAAGTAGATGCTTGTAACTCCAAGAGGGAGTATTTATGCTCGATAGTGGGTTCATGTCTCCGTGAATCTGCGGAAGTGACAGAAATCTCTAAGATTATGGATGTGCTATTGCCACTAGGGATAAAACATTGGTGCTATGTTCAAGGATGTAGTCACTGATTACATTACGCGCAATACTTAATGCAATTGTCTGTTGTTTTCAACTTAATACTGGAAGGGGTTCGGATGATAACCTAAGGTGGACTTTTTAGGCATAGATGCATGCTGGATAGCGGTCTATGTACTTTGTCGTAATGCCCAATTAAATCTCACTATATTTATCATGACATGTATGTGCATTGTTATGCCCTCTCTATTTGTCAATTGCCCGACTGTAATTTGTTCACCCAACATGCTTTATCTTATAGGAGAGACACCTCTAGTGAACTGTGGACCCCGGTCCTATTCTTTACATCGCATACAATCTACTGCAATACTTGTTTTACTGTTTTCTGCAAACAATCATCTTCCACACAATACGGTTAATCCTTTGTTACAGCAAGCCGGTGAGATTGACAACCTCACTCGTTTCATTGGGGCAAAGTACTTTGGTTGTGTTGTGCGGGTTCCACGTTGGCGCGAGAATCCCTGGTGTTGCGCCGCACTACATCCCGCCGCCATCAACCTTCAACGTGCTTCTTGGCTCCTCCTGGTTCAATAAACCTTGGTTTCTTTCTGAGGGAAAACTTGCTGCTGTGCGCATCATACCTTCCTCTTGGGGTTCCAAACGAACGTGTGAGTTACACGCCATCAAGCTCTTTTTCTGGCGCCGTTGCCGGGGAGATCAAGACACGCTGCAAGGGGAGTCTCCACTTCCCAATCTCTTTACTTTGTTTTTGTCTTGCTTTATTTTATTTACTACTTTGTTTGCTGCACTAAATCAAAATACAAAAAAATTAGTTGCTAGTTTTACTTTATTTGCTATCTCGTTTGCTATATCAAAAACACAAAAAAATTAGTTACTTGCATTTACTTTATCTAGTTTGCTTTATTTACTGTTGCTAAAATGGGTACTCCTGAAAATACTAAGTTGTGTGACTTCACAACCACAAATAATAATGATTTCCTATGCACACCTATTGCTCCACCTGCTACTACAGCAGAATTCTTTGAAATTAAACCTCGCTTTATCGAATCTTGTTATGCGAGAGCAATTTTCCAGTGTTAGTTCCGATGATGCTGCTGCCCATCTTAATAATTTTGTTGAACTATGTGAAATGCAAAAGTATAAGGATGTAGATGGTGATATTATTAAATTGAAATTGTTTCCTTTCTCATTAAGAGGAAGAGCTAAAGATTGGTTGCTATCTCCGCCTAAGAATAGTATTGATTCATGGACTAAATGCAAGGATGCTTTTATTGGTAGATATTATCCCCCTGCTAAAATTATATCTTTGAGGAGTAGCATAATGAATTTTAAACAATTGGATACTGAGCATGTTGCACAAGCATGGGAAAGAATGAAATCTCCGGTTAAAAATTGCCCAACCCATGGATCGACTACTTGGATGATCATCCAAACCTTCTATGCAGGACCAAATTTTTCTTCGCGGAATTTATTGGATTCAGCTGCTGGAGGTACCTTTATGTCCATCACTCTTGGTGAAGCAACAAAGCTTCTTGATAATATGATGATTAACTACTCTGAATGGCACACGGAAAGAGCTCCACAAGGTAAGAAGGTAAATTCGTCGAAGAAACCTCTTCCTTGAGTGATAAGATTGATGCTATTATGTCTATGCTTGTGAATGATAGGACTAATGTTGATCCTAATAATGTTCCGTTAGCTTCATTGGTTGCCCAAGAAGAACATGTTGATGTAAACTTCATTAAAAATAATAATTTCAACAACAATGCTTATCGGAACAATTCTAGTAATAACTATAGGCCATATCCTTATAATAATAGTAATGGTTATGGTAATTCTTATGGGAATTCTTACAACAATAATAGGAGTGTATCCCCTGGTCTTGAAGCCATGCTTAAAGAATTTATTAGTACACAAACTGCTTTTAACAAATCTGTTGAGGAAAAGCTTGATAAAATTGATATTCTTGCTTCTAGAGTTGATAGACTTGCCTCTGATGTTGATCTTTTGAAATCGAAAGTTATGCCTAATAGGGATATTGAAAATAAAATTGTTACTACAGCAAACGCCATCCAAGTTAGAATTAATGAGAATATAAGATTAATGGCTGAATTGCGTGCTAGGTGGGATAGAGAAGAAAATGAAAAACTAGCTAAAGAGAAAAATGTAGCTAAAGTTTGGACTATTACCACCACAAGTAATGTTGATTCCTCACATGTTGCTGCACCTCCTAATATCAATGGTAAAATAATTGGTGTTGGCAATGTTTCTACTCCTAGTGCAAAGCGCGCAAAATTACCTGAAATTGCTAAAACTGCTGAAATTGCTTGTGATAAAACTGCTGAAATTTTTTCCAACCTTGGGGATGATGATCCCATTGCTGTAGCTCATAATGATTTAGATTTTTATGATTGCCACATCTCTGAAGTTATAAAGTTCTTACAAAAACTTGCTAAGAGTCCCAATGCTAGCGCTGTAAACTTGGCTTTCACAAAACATATTACAAATTCTCTCATAAAAGCTAGAGAAGAGAAACTAAAACTTGAAACTTCTATTCCTAGAAAGCTAGAGGATGGTTGGGAACCCATCATTAAAATGAGAGTCAATGATTTTGATTGTAATGCTTTATGTGATCTTGGTGCAAGTATTTCGTTATGCCTAAGAAAGTCTATGATATGCTTGACTTGCCACCATTGAAAAATTGTTATTTGGATGTTAATCTCGTCGATAATGCTAAAAAGAAACCTTTGGGGAGAGTTGATAATGTTCATATTATGGTTAACAATAACCTTGTCCCCGTTGATTTTGTTGTCTTGGATATTGAATGCAATGCATCTTGCCCCATTATATTGGGAAGACCTTTTCTTCGAACCGTTGGTGCTACTATTGATATGAAGGAAGGTAATATTAAATATCAATTTCCTCTCAAGAAAGGTATGGAACACTTCCCTAGAAAGAGAATGAAGTTACCTTATGATTCTATTATTAGAACAAATTATGATGTTGATGCTTCGTCTCTTGATGTTACTTGATATACACTTTCTGCGCCTAGCTGAAAGGCGTTAAAGAAAAGCGCTTATGGGAGACAACCCATGTTTTTACTACAGTATTTTTGTTTTATATTTGAGTCTTGGAAGTTGTTTACTACTGTAGCAACATCTCCTTATCTTAGTTTTGTGTTTTTTTGTGCCAAGTAAAGTCTTTGATAGTAAAGTTCATACTAGATTTGGATTATCTGCGCTAGCTTCAGATTTCTTTGCTGTCACGAATTTCGACCTGCCTCTCTGTAGGTAGCTCAAAAAAATATGCCAATTTACGTGCGTGATCCTCAGATATGTATGCAACTTTCATTCAATTTGAGAATTTTCATTTGAGCAAGTCTGGTGCCATTTTAAAATTCGTCAATATGAACTGTTCTGTTTTGACAGATTCTGCCTTTTATTTCGCATTGCCTCTTTTGCTATGTTGGATGAATTTCTTTGATCCATTAATGTCCAGTAGCTTTATGCAATGTCCAGAAGTGTTAAGAATGATTGTGTCACATCTGAACATGCTAATTTTTATTGTGCACTAACCCTCTAATGAGTTGTTCTAAGTTTGGTGTGGAGGAAGTTTTCAAGGATCAAGAGAGGAGTATGATGCAATATGATCAAGGAGAGTGAAAGCTCTAAGCTTGGGGATGCCCCGGTGGTTCACCCCTGCATATTCTAAGAAGACTCAAGCGTCTAAGCTTGGGGATGCCCAAGGCATCCCCTTCTTCATCGACAACATTATCAGGTTCCTCCCCTGAAACTATATTTTTATTCCGTCACATCTTATGTGCTTTTCTAGGAGCGTCGGTTTGTTTTTGTTTTTGTTTTGTTTGAATAAAATGGATCCTAGCATTCACTGTATGGGAGAGAGACACGCTCCGCTGTAGCATATGGACAAGTATGTCCTTAGGCTCTACTCATAGTATTCATGGCGAAGTTTCTTCTTCGTTAAATTGTTATATGGTTGGAATTGGAAAATGATACATGTAGTAATTGCTATAATGTCTTGGGTAATGTGATACTTGGCAATTGTTGTGCTCATGTTTAAGCTCTTGCATCATATGCTTTGCACCCATTAATGAAGAAATACATAGAGCATGCTAAAATTTGGTTTGCATAATTGGTCTCTCTAAAGTCTAGATAATATCTAGTATTGAGTTTTGAACAACAAGGAAGACGGTGTAGAGTCTTATAATGTTTACAATATGTCTTTTATGTGAGTTTTGCTGCGCCGTTCATCCTTGTGTTTGTTTCAAATAGCCTTGCTAGCCTAAACTTTGTATCGAGAGGGAATACTTCTCATGCATCCAAAATCCTTGAGCCAACCACTATGCCATTTGTGTCCACCATACCTACCTACTACATGGTATTTCTCCGCCATTCCAAAGTAAATTGCTTGAGTGCTACCTTTAAATTCCATCATTCGCCTTTGCAATATATAGCTCATGGGACAAATAGCTTAAAAACTATTGTGGTATTGAATATGTACTTATGCACTTTATCTCTTATTAAGTTGCTTGTTGTGCGATAACCATGTTTCGGGGACGCCATCAACTATTCTTTGTTGAATATCATGTGAGTTGCTATGCATGTCCGTCTTGTCCGAAGTAAGAGAGATCTACCACCTTATGGTTAAGCATGCATATTGTTAGAGAAGAACATTGGGCCGCTAACTAAAGCCATGATCCATGGTGGAAGTTTCGAGTTTTGGACAAATATCCTCAATCTCATATGATAAAATTAATTGTTGTTACATGCTTATGCATAAAAGAGGAGTCCATTATCTGTTGTCTATGTTGTCCCGGTATGGATGTCTAAGTTGAGAATAATCAAAAGCGAGAAATCCAAAATGCGAGCTTTCTCCCACTACAAGAAAAGTTGCCATGGCCGACGAAGTTGAAGTCGCGCCGTGGTTGCTATTGTACCATGGCCGACGATTTTGGGTCCCTCTGTGGTGCATGTCAAAACTTTTTTTTTCTCGTTTTTGAGGCCACCTAGCCCGACGAAAGCGGCCAAAACGTCGCGTATGGTGGCCCGGGACGTGGTGCATCTCGAAATCTCGGGTTTGCCGGCCGAGTCAACGCAAATCCGCACCGCCGAGGGATGTAGGGCCCAGATGGCAGCCTCTCTGGCATTGTTTTTTTCTCGATCGTGCCATCTCGTTCAACATTCTCCGATCGAGCCGTTTACGATGCAGGATCATGGGTCCCGCATGTCATCCTCTATGAACCAAAATTCTTTCTATTCTTTGGTTTTTTTGACCCCCTGATTTCTGGCTACTTCCTTTTTCTTTTGATCCCTTGCCGCCTTGGAAACGTTGAGACCGCTGCTGCTAAATGGGACCCGCATGTCATCCTCTATGTGCAATCAACTTTCTTTTCTTGGAGTTTTTTTTGGCACCTCAAATTTGGTCACTTGCCTTTTTCTTTCGATCCCCTGCCGCCTCTCAAACGGTGATACCGCTGCCGCTAACCGGGACCCGCATGTCATCCTCTATGTACTATAAAACTTTCTTTTCTTGAATTATTTTTGGCACCTCATATTTGGTCACTTACCTTTTTCTTTCGATCCCCTGCCGCCTCTCAAACGGTGATACCGCTGCTCCTAAATGGGACCCGCATGTCATCCTCTATGTACTATAAAACTTTCTTTTCTTGAATTATTTTTGGCTCCTCATATTTTTTCACTTGCCTTTTTCTTTCGATCCCCTGCCGCCTCTCAAACGGTGATACCGCTGCTCGCTAAATGGGACCCGCATGTCATCCTCTATGTACTATAAAACTTTCTTTTCTTGAATTATTTTTGGCTCCCGATATTTTTTCACTTGCCTTTTTCTTTCGATCTCATGCCACGTTTGAAACGTTGAGGAACCTGCAGGCTCATGGGACCCGCATGTCATCCTCTATGTACTATAAAAGTTCATTTTCTTGGTTTTTTTCACCCTCTGATTTTTGGCAATTTCTTTTTTCTTTTGATCCCCTGCCGCCTCTCAAACGGTGATACCGCTGCTGCTAAATGGGACCCGCATGTCCTCCTCTATGTACTATAAAACTTTCTTTTCTTGGATTATTTTTGGCACCTCATATTCGTTCACTTGCCTTTTTCTTTCGATCCCCTGCCGCCTCTCAAACAGTGAGACCGCTGCACCTAAATGGGACCCGCATGTCATCCTCTATGAGCAATCAACTTTCTTTTCTTGGAGTTTTTTT
>NC_061510.1:326486652-326526577 GCF_022539505.1 Lolium rigidum
AAACCATTATGATTGAGTATGCAAGTTGTGCCTTATAAACTTTAACATGAGAGCGCTGCTCAATGAGATAAATATAACTGCTAATTGTTCTCTCGACCAACAACGAAGTTTGCCATCACCAATTATGATTTCTTATGCACCTTTATTTGTGATTACCTTATACTTGTTTCAAGTTGAGTTATATGAGGAAGTTGTTTACTATAATGTCTTGTGTGAATGAATATGATGCTTCTTGTCCGTATTTTATTTATCGACTCTTCACTCCATAAACATGTGGTCCTGTCTATCGAGCTCAGTTCGCTTGGGGACAAGCGAAGTCTAAGCTTGGGGGAGTTGATACGTCCAATTTGCATCACTATTTTATATCATAATTTGCTGTTATTCATTGATATATTTCATATTGGGACACAATACTTATGTTATTTCATCTATTTTGCATGTTTCATCATTATTGGAGGATCAAGCACCGGAGCCGGGATTCTGCTGGAAAAAGCACCGTCAGAACGCAATATTTCGGAAGATCAAGCTGTGGAAGGAAATTATACCAAAAATCCTATTTTTCAAGATGACGAAGGAAGCCAGAAGGAGGAGCCAGGAGGACCCAGGGTGGGCCCACACCCTAGGGCGGCGCGGCCCATGGCCTGGCCGCGCCGCCATGTGGTGTGGGGGGCCCATGGCCCCTTTCGCCTCCTTTTCTTCGCGAAACCCTTCGTCCCGAAGACCTAAGCCACAGAGGGTACCTCACGAAGAGTTACAGCCGCCTCTGCGGGGCGGAGAACACCGGAGAGAAAAGAGCTCTCCGGCGGGCAGGAATCCGCCGGGGAAATTCCCTCCGGGAGGGGGAAATCGACGCCATCGTCACCGTCATCGAGCTGGACATCATCTCCATCACCATCATCATCATCTCCACCATCATCACCGCCGTCTCCTCCGCAGCACCTCATCACCGCCGTAGCAATTTGGGTTTGATCTTGATTGTTTGATAGGGGAAACTCTCCCGGTATCGATCTCTACTTGTTGTTGATGCTATTGAGTGAAACTATTGAACCAAGTTTATGTTCAGATTGTTATTCATCATCATATCACCTCCGATCATGTTCCATATGATGTCTTGTGAGTAGTTCGTTTAGTTCTTGAGGACATGGGTGAAGTCTAAATGTTAGTAGTGAACTATGGATGAGTAATATTCAATGGTATGATATTTAAGTTGTGGTGTTATTCTTCTAGTGGTGTCATGTGAACGTCGACTACATGACACTTCACCATTTATGGGCCTAGGGGAATGCATCTTGTATTCGTTTGCTAATTGCGGGGTTGCCGGAGTAACGAAAACCTAAACCCTCGTTGGTATATCGATGCGGGAGGGATCGCAGGATCTCGAGTTTAAGGCTGTGGTTAGATTTATTCTTAATTACTTTCTTGTAGTTGCGGATGCTTGCAAGGGGTATAATCACAAGTATGTATTAGTCCTAGGAAGGGCGGTACATTAGCATAGGTTCACCCACACAACACTTATCATAACAATGAAGATTATTTAGCCGTATGTAGCGAAAGCACTAGACTAAAATCCCGTGTGTCCTCGAGAATGTTTGGTCATTATAAGTAAACAAACCGGCTTGTCCTTTGTGCTAAAAAGGATTGGGCCACTCGCTGCAATTGTTACTCTCGCACTTTACTTACTCGTACTTTATTCAATCTGTTACATCAAAACCCCACGAATACTTGTCTGTGAGCATTTACAGTGAATCCTTCATCGAAACTGCTTGTCAACACCTTCTGCTCCTCGTTGGGATCGACATTCTTACTTATCGAAAATACTACGATACACCCCCTATACTTGTGGGTCATCAATCCTCACGACGGGGAGAAGAAGTAGGGGCCATAGGGCGGAGAGCACTCGGGACGGTGGTACGCGATTTACCCAGCTTCGGAACACCTGCTCGATGACAGGGCCTACTGCTGCTTGTCTGGAATTATCTGGGCGCTTTCGCGTTGTTTACAATGAGTTGTGGTTGTGCCTTGATACGTCTCCAACGTATCTATAATTTCTTATGTTCCATGCTACTTTTATGATGATACACACATGTTTTATACACACTTTATGTCATTTTTATGCATTTTCCGGAACTAACCTATTGACGAGATGCCGAAGTGCCGGTTCTCGTTTTCTGCTGTTTTTGGTTTCAGAAATCCTAGTAAGGAAATATTCTCGGAATTGGACGGAATCAACGCCCAGCATCTTATAATTCCACGAAGCTTCCAGAACACCGGAGAGGCACCAGAGGGGAGCCCTGTGGGCCCCACACGTGAGGGCGGCGCGGCCCAGGGGGGCGCGCCCCCTGTTGTCTGGCCGCCTCGTCAGCCCTCCGACTCCGCCTCTCCACCTATTTAAGCCTCCTGACCTAAAAACTTCGGACGAATAAGCCACGGTACGAGAAACCTTCCAGAGCCGCTGCCATCGCGAAGCCAAGATTTGGGGGACAGAAGTCTCTGTTCCGGCACGCCGCCGGGATGGGGAAGTGCCTCCGGAAGGCATCTCCATCGACACCACCACCATCTTCATCAACGCTGCTATCTCCCATGAGGAGGGAGTAGTTCTCCATCGAGGCTAAGGGCTGTACCGGTAGCTATGTGGTTAACTCTCTCCCATGTACTTCAATACAATGATCTCATGAGCTGCCTTACATGATTGAGATGCATATGATGAGCTTTGTATCACTATTAATCTATGTGCTACTCTAGTGATGTTATTAAAGTACTCTATTCCTCCTCCATGATGTAATGGTGACAGTGTGTTTATCATGTAGTACTTGGCGTAGTTTATGATTGTAATCTCTTGTAGATTATGGAGTTAACTATTACTATGATAGTATTGATGTGATCTATTGCTCCTTTCATAGTCTGTCGGTGACGGTGTGCATGCTATGTTAGTACTTGGTATAATTGCGTTGGTCTCTAAGGTTATTGTTATCACCAGATTTTGGACAAATCCAGAGGTGGGCCGTAAGAGAGATGGGCTTGGAAGACTACACGTGGAAGATCTCTGAAGCGGCCTTGCACGGAGAATTTGGGCTAGTTTGCCCGTGTATCTTTAATTATAGTAGATTATGTTTTAGATCAAGAGTAGAATTTGTATCGCACACGGTGGGATATTCCCACGTTAGAAAGTCCGCTGGACTATAAATATGTATCTAGGGTTTATGGAATAAACAACAACACAACGTTCACCCCAAAACAAACCAATCTCGGCGCATCGCCAACTCCTTCGTCTCGAGGGTTTCAATCGGGTAAGCGACATGCTGCCTAGATCGCATCTTGCGATCTAGGCGAGCACAAGCTCCACGTTGTTCATGCGTTGCCCGTATCGAAGCGTCTTTGATGGCGGGCAACGTAGTTATCATAGATGTGTTAGGGTTAGCATAGCTCTTCGTATAAACATGCTTACGTAGTGCAACCCTCGCATGTCTAGCCGCCCTCACGCCTATCTCGGGCGTGGGGGCGGCACCTCGCTTGTTCATCATCTAGTAGATCTGATCCGTTACGATTGCTCCTTGCTCTGCAAGGATTAGTTTAATATCTGCAATAGTTAGGCCTTACGAAGGGGGGAGGATCCGGCGGCACGTAGGGTGGCGTTCGCAAGTCCTAAACGGGATGTTCCGATGATCAACGTCACGTTGGTTGTGTGGCCTTGTTTAGGATCGGCTTACGAGCACCGTGCGTGGCCGCGAGGCCCAACCTGGAGTAGGATGATCCGATTATGCGGTGAAAACCCTAAATCGTCGTAGATCTCATTAGCTTTATCTTGATCAAGCGGGATCACCAAGTATTCGTGCCCCCGTACGGATCATGGGTGGATCGGCTCTTTGAGCCGATTCACAGGATAACCTGAGAGCCGATCGAGGCTCTGATTTAATGTTTACGTGTATGCCATGCAGGAACTAAGCGAGGCATCCCCATCACCTTCCTGACCAGGTATAGGTCAGGTGGCACGCCCTTGCACTTCGCATCGCCGCGTGTGACCGGAAGAGCATTGCGGGCCGTCGCTCGGAGGGGTCTCGGCCAGCCGCAGCTCTAGGCTCTTCCCGGCTCTACCGTGTTGACAGGGCCGCTGCCCGCCGGTGGGTTTTGGCGATCAACACATTCTCGGCACGCCGGTGGGACCATCATCTACATCAACCACATCGCCATCTACATCCGAGATGGCGGCGGACGGCACGCCAGTCACCTACGAGGAGCTGCCCGCTGAGCTCAAGAAGAAACATGACGAGATCAAGGCCACCCTCGAAGCCGACCTCATCGGCTCTTTTCAGAGAACCCGTACCCATGGCATCAGATGGAAGGGGTTCTCACCACAAGGTGCACTCGATGGGATAGATCTCTCTGCCCCGTCGGAGGAACGCACCAGGGCCCTACGGCAGGAGATCAACTACTTGGTGGCTCACTCGCTACACCGCCACTCTGAAAACTTGGTCAACGTGTTGGAGCGTCTCGCTCTGCGCGTGATCCAGGAGATCATGAGCCACCAGTACTCGCCGTCAGGACCAGCTCTCGGGACGCACCGAGGAGAGTTGCCACTCCGGTCCCGTCCACCGCTGCCATATGCGTTGGCAGCACCAGCTCGAAGTGCCGGCTACACCGGCATTCGTCGTCTACAAGATCGGTGGTGACCCTAGTGACTACCGGTTCTTGGCTGAGGCGCCCAAGGAGATCCCTCAAGGATACGCGTGCACGTACGTGCCGGATTGTGGCAACCGGCCACTCTCAAACCAGGCCACAACGTCGGGGACTCCGGCGAAAACGGGAGGAACGTCAGCGACAGAGCTTGAGAAGCAGACGTGGCTAACTAAGTACGCCACCCCGACGAAACTCCCGAGCCCAGCTCCTGCAGTTGGCTCAGAGCTGGAAAAGCAAACATGGCTGGCTAAGTACGCCACCCCGGCGAATCTTCAGAATGCATCTCCTGCAGCCAGCACGGCGGATCAGATCAGTACCATACTGAGAGACCAGTTCGGCATTATGCCGAAAAGGAGGGCAATCGGCTATTCCAAGCCGTACCCCGACGAGTACGAGATGATCCCGCTGCCACCTAAATATCGGCTCCCTGACTTCTCCAAATTCAGTGGATCGGATGGCTCCAGCTCCATCGAGCACATCGGCCGATATTTGGCGCAACTAGGACCGGCTTCAGTGTCGGATCAGCTACGCGTGAGGCTCTTTTCACAGTCCCTCACAGGATCGGCTTTTGGATGGTATACCTCTTTGCCAGCAAACTCCATCCGAGTCTTGGAAGCAATTGGAAGAACGAGTTCCATACGCAATACCATTCGAAGCTTCCGAGTCTAGCATTGCCGATCTAGCACAACTACGTCGAAGCGCGGAGAAACGGTGACAGAGTACATCCAGCCGCTTCAGGAATCTTAGGAACCGATGTTATTCGGTTCGTATAACCGAAAAGGAAGCGATCGAATTGGCAGTAGCTGGCCTTGCAACACAGCTCAAGGACATGGCCTCCCAAGCAGATTATCCTCGCCGGCGCACATGGTTCGAAACTATCGGCATATGAACAGCGCCACCCAGACCTGTACCAAGACAAGTTCAAGCGTGCAGTAGTCATGGTCGATACAGAGGAAGGTGAAGTGCCTGCGGGAGACCAAGAAGTAGCAGTGGCTGAGTGGACTCGGGGAGGAACCCCCGTATCCTGCAAATGGGTAAAGCCACCAGGGCCGCCCAGGGGATTTGATTTTGACGTGACCAAGACTGAACAAATCTTCGACCTCCTGCTTAAGGAGAAACAGTTGACGATTCCTGAAGGTCTCAAGTTCCCTACGGCGCAAGAGCTAAACGGAAAGCCGTACTGCAAATTCCACAACTCGCTTTCCCATGCCACCAACGATCGCGGGGTGTGGCGTCGGCACATCCAAGCGGCGATAGAGAAGGGGCGTTTAATTTTCAACCAGATACGCCATGAAGGTAGACACCCAGCCCTTCCCCGCCGTTAACATGGTAGAAGTCATCTACCCCGAGGGCTGCCAGCCAGGTCCCACGTTCGGCATCAACATGGTAGGGCACTGGGAACCACTGCGGCAAAGATGGAGATGAGGGCAGCTGCTCTCATAGCAAGGACACAGAAGAGGCCGCTCCACGCGATCGGCTCCATCATGATGGCAAGCGCTACGTCACAGAGGGAGAAGTGAAGAACATAAGATATCAGCGACCTCTCTCTGATCACCTCCTCAACAAATATGTGAGTCAGTATGACCAACGCCGACGGTCCAACTATGATGATGAAGGAGATCGTCTGGCTAGAGAAGCCAGAAGACATCGTCGGCAGGATCGCGATGAGGAGGAGCACGAGCGCCGTGCCACGGACAGGCCAAGGGAGCAAGATGACAACGCCAGACACTGGGACTGCCCTTTCTTCAGACACTGCTGGGATTCAGGAATGAGCCGATTGCCCACAATCGGCAATTGCCCAGAATGCAACAAGAAGAAGAAGGAGGCAGCCAACGTGTCTGTGTTCCAGCGTTTAGGGCCTCTCCCACCACCGAGCAAACGCGCTGAGTCACCTCGTTGGGCAGATCTTGAAGATTCCGAAGACGAGGGGCTAGAAGAAGAAGAAGACAGGTACCACCGTCCAAGGTGGTGCCCTGACGGACTCAGCCGTTCACAGAAACGCAGGGTTCAGCGGTTGCGCGGCCTGGAGGAAGCCGAAAGGTTATACTTGCATACGCTAAGGAAGGCACGGCCTGATCTGGCTGCGAAGATTCAGCGAGCCCTGGATGAAGAGGGTCGTCCACGGAGAATGGAGTGGCGTCCCAAGCAAAAGAAAGCCGATGATGAAACATCGGCTGGCACAAACATGGTGCTTGTCTTGCCGACAGAGTTTAGTGCTCCACGGATATATGATGCACTCAAGGTGGACGAAAGCAGGCGCCATCAAGTCAGAGGTTGGGTTGGTTTTATCCAGCCTGACCGAGTAGCAAGATTAAACCAATGAGCGAACCGTGCGAGGCTGATCCTTGTGATCGGTCCCAAAAAATTTATGGAGGGACATTACAAAACCTTCATCGAGCAAGCAATGTGGAGGCCGATTCCAGCAATCGGCCAAAATTATCTTCTGCACATATTCTGTTTATGGTCAGCAACGATCTCTCGGGCAGCGGCCACGTCGGCAGATGAAAGTCAGCATTAATCTTTGCGAAGCCGACGTGCAAGTGCAGTGCCCTGACTAACCATGAAAGCCGATATCTGCAGTCATTTGGCAGATTCGGCTCGGGAGGCATATAGTCAGATGGACATATGCAGATAAACATGTGCAGACATGCGTGCAGTAAAACATGGGAGGCTGGTTAAGAAAAATCGGCCAAACAAAAAAAAAATTTCGCAAGAAGCGAAGCCGATGCGCAGTCATCGACTTTAGTACAGTTGCACGGGACCAAGACCTACCGGCTATGTGTTCAAGGGTTTACATCGACGTCGATGTTCAGTAGGAGAAAGCTGATCAACGACTTATGCATCCTCGCCGGTATTCTTGCCTTGATGAAGGCTCGGGGGGCAGCTCGCCCTAGAAGTTCTTTAGAGAGCCGATTTTGATGGAATCGGCTGATTCTGCATTACGATTCGGAGGCTGATGGTAACACATGTGGTTGGCTCATGACCTGTCCTCGCCTTGATGAAGACTCGGGGGCAACGGACTACATCGAGATTGCATCGATTGATCCTGCGTTGGGATCCTCTCTGGAAGCAGTTCTGTTCGCGAAAGAAGATTGCTGAAGCTATGGAGAGGAATCAGGAAGGGAGGCCATCGGCTTTTACAAAATTTGGACTATCCTGTCGCTGCACAGGAATTGGATTCTCAAAATAGCCGATGAATAGTCATCGGCTAAGGGATTGCGAAAAATATGGTCAGATACCAAATCGCAGCCTGAAATTGAGAAGTTCTTGGCCTACGAGCTAATCGACATAAGAATCCAGCTTCATGAGCGGCCAAAAGAAGGAAGAAATCGATACATTGCTATCGGTCTTGACATGGCAGGCGGAAGGAATGAAATTGGGGCAATTGAAAGATGAATCAAAAGAACAATTTCATTAAGTCAGAGGAGCGGCTTTACAAGAAAGAGCCGATAGCTCTCAAAAGAGGGATCTAGGGCCTAGCACACTGCTACTACTAGTCCTATTTCTACTAATCGTCGCTGTCCTCGTCGTCACCGCCGCCGATGTCGTCGGCGCTGCTCCCGGGGAGCTCCTCGTCGCTGTTACCCCAGCCTGTGGCCGGAGCCTCTTCCTCCTCGTCATCATCATCGTCCTCGCTGTCCGCCCAGGAGCGGAAGCGCTTGGTTGGCGGGTACCCGGCGGAAGAGGAAGATTCATCTTCTTCCTCCTCTTCTTCTTCTTCGTCGTCATCTTCATCCTCGCTGTCCGCCCACATGTGGGGGCGCTTCTTCGGCGGGAGCTTGACGGAGGGAAGGCCTTGGCCTTCGCTCGCTTCTCCTTCTCTCTTCTCATCATCGGAGGGGAGGGGTTCACTTCGGAAGAAGGTTTGTCCTCATTCTTCTTCGGCGAGAATGGGGGGAAGAGGTTTGAGAAGGAGGAGGAAGAGGAAGACATTGCTGAGGGAGAAGAGGGTTTTTTGGGTGCCGATGGCTGGAACAGGGGGAAGGAGATGAAGAAAGCTAATCGATCGGCACAGTTAAATAATAAGGAGCCTGGTGGAAATTTACTGTCATTACAGTTTCCAAGGAGATGACGCCAGAGCTATCGAATTTTGCGAGAGAAGCCGAGAAGACGGGGCATAATGATAACGGATACTCGCAACGGCTACGTTCCGCCACGACATGACCCTTCGAAAGGAAAGCATAATGATTTTGGAAATGTTATTTCCAAAACCAGGGGAGGCATGTGTTATCACCAGATTTTGGACAAATCCGGAGGTGGGCCGTAAGAGAGATGGGCTTGGAAGACTACACGTGGAAGATCTCTGAAGCGGCCTTGCACGGAGAATTTGGGCTAGTTTGCCCGTGTATCTTTAATTATAGTAGATTATGTTTTAGATCAAGAGTAGAATTTGTATCGCACACGGTGGGATATTCCCACGTTAGAAAGTCCGCTGGACTATAAATATGTATCTAGGGTTTATGGAATAAACAACAACACAACGTTCACCCCAAAACAAACCAATCTCGGCGCATCGCCAACTCCTTCGTCTCGAGGGTTTCAATCGGGTAGCGACATGCCGCCTAGATCGCATCTTGCGATCTAGGCAGCACAAGCTCCACGTTGTTCATGCGTTGCCCGTACTGAAGCGTCTTTGATGGCGGGCAACGTAGTTATCATAGATGTGTTAGGGTTAGCATAGCTCTTCGTATAAACATGCTTACGTAGTGCAACCCTCGCATGTCTAGCCGCCCTCACGCCTATCTCAGGCGTGGGGGCGGCACCCTGCTTGTTCATCATCTAGTAGATCTGATCCGTTACGATTGCTCCTTGCTCGCAAGGATTAGTTTAATATCTGCAATAGTTAGGCCTTACGAAGGGGGAGGATCCAGCGGCACGTAGGGTGGCGTTCGCAAGTCCTAAACAGGATGTTCCGATGATCAACGTCACGTTGGTTGTGTGGCCTTGTTTAGGATCGGCTTACGAGCACCGTGCGTGGCCGCGAGGCCCAACCTGGAGTAGGATGATCCGATTATGCGGTGAAAACCCTAAATCGTCGTAGATCTCATTAGCTTTATCTTGATCAAGCAGGATCACCAAGTATTCGTGCACCCGTACGGATCATGGGTGGATCGGCTCTTTGAGCCGATTCACAGGATAACCTGAGAGCCGATCGAGGCTCTGATTTAATGTTTACGTGTATGCCATGCGGGAACTAAGCGAGGCATCCCCATCACCTTCCCGACCAGGTATAGGTCGGGTGGCACGCCCTTGCACTTCGCATCGCCGCGTGTGACCAGAAGAGCATTGCGGGCCGTCGCTCGGAGGGGTCTCAGCCAGCCGCAGCTCTAGGCTCTTCCCGGCTCTACCGTGTTGACAGGCCGCTGCCCGCCGGTGGGTTTTGGCGATCAACAGTTATTTAAATATGAACATCGAATGTTGTGGAGCTTGTTAACTCCGGCATTGAGGTGCTCTTGTAGCCCTACACAATTAATGGTGTTCATCATCCAACAAGAGAGTGTAGAGTGGTTTTATTATGTGATCAATGTTGAGAGTGTCCACTAGTGAAAGTATGATCCCTAGGCCTTGTTTCCAAATACTGCAATCATCGCTTATTTACTGTTCTACTGCATCTTTACTTCCTGCAATATTACTACCATCAACTGCACGCCAGCAAGCTATTTTCTGGCGCCATTACTACTGCTCATATTCATTCATATTACTTGTATTTCACTATCTCTTCGCTGAACTAGTGCACCTATACATCTGACAAGTGTATTGGTTGTGTTGGGGACACAAGAGACTTCTTGTATCGTGATTGCAGGGTTGCTTGAGAGGGATATCTTTGACCTCTTCCTCCCTGAGTTCGATAAACCTTGGGTGATTCACTTAAGGGAAAACTTGCTGCTGTTCTACAAACCTCTCGCTCTTGGAGGCCCAACATCGTCTACGGGAAAAGAAGCGTGAGTAGACATCAAGCTATTTTCTGGCGCCGTTGCCGGGGAGGAAAGGTAAAAGGCACTCACACTCTGGTCCCAGGTAACTAAGTTATTTTCTGGCACCGTTGTAAGTGCTCGAAGCTATTTCCTTTAGATCCTGCAATTGCATCTTTTTGTTTCTTGTTTTTATTTTCACTAGTTAGGCATAATGGAAAGCAACATGGAGCTTTTTAATCTATTTCCTGAGTTAAGACATGGATGGTTTGATGCAAAAATTAAAAAACCTATGGAACATATTAGTATGAACGCTTTGAACACCATTGTTGCTAGTGATATGGAAAATTCTAAGCTTGGGGAAGCTGGTTTTGATGAGCATGATACTTTTAGTCCCCCAAGCATTGAGGAGAAAATTTTCTTTGATGATACTTTGCCTCCTATTTATGATGATTATAATGATAGTGGTCTTTTGGTGCCACCTACTATGGAGAGTAAATTTTATTATGATTATACTATGCCTCCTACACTTGATGAGAATAATAATGATAGCTACCTTGTTGAGTTTGCTCCCACTACAATTAATAAGAATGACTATGCTTATGTTGGGAGTAGTAATAATTTTATGCATGAGACTCATGATAAGAATGTTTCATTTGATAGTTCAACTGTTGAGTTTGCTCATGATGCTACTGGATATTATTATGAGGGAGGAAAATATGGTTGTAGAAATTTTCATGTTACTAAAACACCTCTCTATATGCTGAAAATCTTGAAGTTGCGCTTGTCTAGTCTTTCTATGCTTGTTGCAGTATGCTTCATGAATTTGTTTATTTACAAGATTTCTTTTCATAGGAAGTGGGTTAGACTTAAATGTGTTATGAATTTTCTTCTTGATGCTCTCTTTTGCTTCAACTCTTATTTCTTGCGAGTGCATCATTAAAATTGCTGAGCCCATTGATACGCGTTCAACACGCGTCCGTTGGGAACCCCAAGAGGAAGGTGTAATGCGTACAGCGGCAAGTTTCCCTCAGTATGAAACCAAGGTTATCGAACCAGTAGGAGCCAAGAAGCACGTTGAAGGTTGATGGCGGCGGGATGTAGTGCGGCGCAACACCAGAGATTCCGGCGCCAACGTGGAACCTGCACAACACAACCAAAGTACTTTGCCCCAACGAAACAGTGAGGTTGTCAATCTCACCGGCTTGCTGTAACAAAGGATTAACCGTATTGTGTGGAAGATGATTGTTTGCGAGAAAACGAGTAGAACAAGTATTGCGAGTAGATTGTATTTCGAGTAAAGAGAATTGGACCGGGGTCCACGAGTTCACTAGAGGTGTCTCTCCCATAAGATAAACAGCATGTTGGGTGAACAAATTACGGTTGGGCAATTGACAAATAAAGAGAGCATGACCATGCACATACATATCATGATGAGTATAGTGAGATTTAATTGGGCATTACGACAAAGTACATAGACCGCCATCCAAGCTGCATCTATGCCTAAAAAGTCCACCTTCGGAGTTATCATCCGAACCCCCTCCGGTATTAAGTTGCAAAGCAACGAGACAATTGCATTAAGTATGGTGCGTAATGTAATCAACAACTACATCCTTAGACATAGCATCAATGTTTTATCCCTAGTGGCAACGAGCACAACACAACCTTAGAACTTTACGTCACTTGTCCCGGTGTCAATGCGGGCATGAACCCACTATCGAGCATAAATACTCCCTCTTGGAGTTACAAGCATCTACTTGGCCAGAGCATCTACTAGTAACGGAGAGCATGCAAGATCATAAACAACACATAGATATAACTTTGATAATCAACATAACAAGTATTCTCTATTCATCGGATCCCAACAAACGCAACATATAGAATTACAGATAGATGATCTTGATCATGTTAGGCAGCTCACAAGATCCAACAATGATAGCACAATGGGGAGAAGACAACCATCTAGCTACTGCTATGGACCCATAGTCCAGGGGTAGACTACTCACACATCACTCCGGAGGCGACCATGGCGGCGTAGAGTCCTCCGGGAGATGAATCCCCTCTCCGGCAGGGTGCTGGAGGCGATCTCCTGGATCCCCCAAGATGGGATCGGCGGCGGCGGCGTCTCAGTAAGGTTTTCCGTATCGTGGCTCTCGGTACTGGGGGTTTCGCAACGGAGGCTATTTGTAGGCGGAAGGGCAGGTCAAGAGGCGGCACGAGGGCCCCACACCACGGGGCCGCGCGGCCAAGGGGGCCGCGCCGCCTAGGGTGTGGCCCCTCGTGGCCCCTCTTCGTCTCTCCTTCGGACTTCGGAAGCTTCGTGGCAAAATAGGACCACTGGGCGTTGATTTCGTCCAATTCCGAGAATATTTCGTTACTAGGATTTTTGAAACCAAAAACAGCGAGAAAACGAGCAAGCGGCACTTCGGCATCTTGTTAATAGGTTAGTTCCGGAAAATGCACGAATATGACATAAAGTGTGCATAAAACATGTAGATAACATCAATAATGTGGCATGGAACATAAGAAATTATCGATACGTTGGAGACGTATCGGCATCCCTAAGCTTAGTTCTGCTCGTCCCGAGCGAGGTAAAACGATAACACGAGATAATTTACGGAGTGACATGCCATCATAACCTTGATCATACTATTTGTAAAGCATATGTAGTGAATGCAGCGATCAAAACAATGTATATGACATGAGTAAACAAGTGAATCATATAGCAAAGACTTTTCATGAATAGCACTTCAAGACAAGCATCAATAAGTCTTGCATAAGAGTTAACTCATAAAGCAATAATTCAAAATAAAGGCATTGAAGCAACACAAAGGAAGATTAAGTTTCAGCGGTTGCTTTCAACTTATAACATGTATATCTCATGGATATTGTCAACATAGAGTAATATAATAAGTGCAATAAGCAAGTATGTAGGAATCAATGCACAGTTCACACAAGTGTTTGCTTCTTAAGGTGGAGAGAAATAGGTGAACTGACTCAACAATGAAAGTAAAAGAATGGTCCTCATAGAGGAAAATCATCGATTGCTATATTTGTGCTAGAGCTTTGATTTTGAAAACATGAAACAATTTTGTCAACGGTAGTAATAAAGCATATGTATCATGTAAATTATATCTTACAAGTTGCAAGCCTCATGCATAGTATACTAATAGTGCCCGCACCTTGTCCTAATTAGCTTGGACTACCGGATCATCACAATGCACATGTTTTAACCAAGTGTCACAAAGGGGTACCTCTATGCCGCTCTGTACAAAGGTCTAAGGAGAAAGCTCGCATTGGATTTCTCGCTATTGATTATTCTTCAACTTAGACATCCATACCGGGACAACATAGACAACGAGATAATGGACTCCTCTTTTATGCATAAGCATGTAACAACAATTAATAATTTTCTCATTTGAGATTGAGGATATATGTCCAAAACTGAAACTTCCACCATGGATCATGGCTTTAGTTAGCGGCCCAATGTTCTTCTCTAACAATATGCATGCTTAACCATAAGGTGGTAGATCGCTCTTACTTCAGACAAGACGAACATGCATAGCAACTCACATGAAATTCAACAAAGAGTAGTTGATGGCGTCCCCAGTAAACATGGTTATCGCGCAACAAGCAACTTAATAAGAGATAAAGTGCATAAGTACATATTCAATACCACAATAGTTTTTAAGCTATTTGTCCCATGAGCTATATATTGCAAAGGTGAATGATGGAATTTTAAAGGTAGCACTCAAGCAATTTACTTTGGAATGGCGAAAAAATACCATGTAGTAGGTAGGTATGGTGGACACAAATGGCATAGTGGTTGGCTCAAGTATTTTGGATGCATGAGAAGTATTCCCTCTCGATACAAGGTTTAGGCAAGCAAGGTTATTTGAAACAAACACAAGGATGAACCGGTGCAGCAAAACTCACATAAAAGACATATTGAAAACATTATAAGACTCTACACCGTCTTCCTTGTTGTTCAAACTCAATACTAGAAATTATCTAGACCTTAGAGAAACCAATTATGCAAACCAAATTTTAGCATGCTCTATGTATTTCTTCATTAATAGGTGCAAAGCATATGATGCAAGAGCTTAAACATAAGCACAACAATTGCCAAGTATCACATTACCCAAGACATTAATAGCAATTACTACATGTATCATTTTCCAATTCCAACCATATAACAATTTAACGAAGAAGAAACTTCGCCATGAATACTATGAGTAGAAACTAAGGACATACTTGTCCATATGCTACAGCGGAGCGTGTCTCTCTCCCATACAATGTGAATGCTAGGATCCATTTTATTCAAACAAAACAAAAACAAAAACAAACCGACGCTCCAAGCAAAGCACATAAGATGTGATGGAATAAAAATATAGTTTCGGGGGAGGAACTCGATAATGTTGTCGATGAAGAAGGGGATGCCTTGGGCATCCCCAAGCTTAGACGCTTGAGTCTTCTTGATATATGCAGGGGTGAACCACCGGGGCATCCCCAAGCTTAGAGCTTTCACTCTCCTTGATCATGTTGCATCATACTCCTCTTTTGATCCTTGAAAACTTCCTCCACACCAAACTCGAAACAACTCATTAGAGGGTTAGTGCACAATAAAAATTAACATATTCAGAGGTGACACAATCATTCTTAACACTTCTGGACATTGCATAAAGCTACTGGACATTAGTGGATCAAAGAAATTCATCCAACATAGCAAAAGAGGCAATGCGAAATAAAAGGCAGAATCTGTCAAAACAGAACAGTTCGTATTGACGAATTTTAAAATGGCACCAGACTTGCTCAAATGAAAATGCCCAAATTGAATGAAAGTTGCGTACATATCTGAGGATCATGCACGTAAATTGGCTTAATTTTCTGAGCTACCTACAGGGAGGTAGACCCAGATTCGTGACAGCAAAGAAATCTGTTTCTGCGCAGTAATCCAAATCTAGTATGAACTTTTCTATCAACGACTTTACTTGGCACAATAAAACACTAAACTAAGATAAGGAGAGGTTGCTACAGTAGTAAACAACTTCCAAGACACAAAATAAAAACAAAATACTGTAGGTAAAAACATGGGTTGTCTCCCATAAGCGCTTTTCTATAACGCCTTTCAGCTAGGCGCAGAAAGTGTGTATCAAGTATTATCGAAGGGTGGTGCATTCTCAGCGGGGTGCGGAGTTTTCTCAACCAGGCATAGTATATTAGATACATAAGTTTTAGCATCCCTTTTCATTAGTCTTAGGCGTGCTACTCTCATCAAACAAATTTTCAGGAACAAGCCAAGCATAGTTATTTTCTAGTGCATCATTCATAGCTAGGAGTTTACATGGTACTGGTGCTTTGATCTCCCCACCATCATCAATATTATTAGTGTATCTTATTCTATCCATGTCCATCTTTTCAAGGAGACTAACAAAATTAGTATGAGAACCAAGCATATTAAATTTAGCAAAGACCTTTCTAGCTTCTCTTGCTAGACCACCAAATTCTCTAAGAAGGGTTTCTAAAACAAAATCTTTCTTTTCCCCTTCTTCCATATCACCAAGTGTGAGAAACATGTGTTGGATTATAGGATTAAGATTAACAAATTTAGTTTCCAACAGGCGAACTAAATGCGCAGCAGCAACTTCATAAGTAGGCGCAAGGTCTACCAAGTGTCTATCTTCGAAATTTTCAATGGTACTAACATGATTGAAGAATTCTTCTATATTATTTCTCCCAACTATAGACCCACGTCCTACCGGTATGTCTTTTGTGGTAAAATTAAAAGGAAACATGATGAATCAAGTAAAGTAAATGCAAGTAACTAATTTTTTTGTATTTTGATTTAGTGCAGCAAACAAAGTAGTAAATAAAACTAAGCAAGACAAAAACAAAGTAAAGAGATTGAGAAGTGGAGACTCCCCTTGCAGCGTGTCTTGATCTCCCCGGCAATGGCGCCAGAAAAAGCTGCTTGATACGCGTTCAACACGCGTCCGTTGGGAACCCCAAGAGGAAGGTATGATGCGTACAGCGGCAAGTTTCCCTCAGTATGAAACCAAGGTTATCGAACCAGTAGGAGCCAAGAAGCACGTTGAAGGTTGATGGCGGTGGGATGTAGTGCGGCGCAACACCGGAGATTCGGCGCCAACGTGGAACCTGCACAACACAACCAAAGTACTTTGCCCCAACGAAACGAGTGAGGTTGTCAATCTCACCGGCTTGCTCGTAACAAAGGATTAACCGTATTGTGTGGAAGATGATTGTTTGCAGAAAACAGTAGAACAAGTATTGCGATAGATTGTATTTCGAGTAAAGAGAATTGGACCGGGGTCCACAGTTCACTAGAGGTGTCTCTCCCATAAGATAAACAAGCATGTTGGGTGAACAAATTACAGTTGGGCAATTGACAAATAAAGAGAGCATGACCATGCACATACATATCATGATGAGTATAGTGAGATTTAATTGGGCATTACGACAAAGTACATAGACCGCCATCCAACTGCATCTATGCCTAAAAAGTCCACCTTCGAGTTATCATCCGAACCCCCTCCAGTATTAAGTTGCAAAGCAACGAGACAATTGCATTAAGTATGGTGCGTAATGTAATCAACAACTACATCCTTAGACATAGCATCAATGTTTTATCCCTAGTGGCAACAAGCACAACACAACCTTAGAACTTTCTGTCACTCGTCCCGTGTGTCAATGCGGGCATGAACCCACTATCGAGCATAAATACTCCCTCTTGGAGTTACAAGCATCTACTTGGCCGGAGCATCTACTAGTAACGGAGAGCATGCAAGATCATAAACAACACATAGATATAACTTTGATAATCAACATAACAAGTATTCTCTATTCATCGGATCCCAACAAACGCAACATATAGAATTACGGATAGATGATCTTGATCATGTTAGGCAGCTCACAAGATCCGACAATGATAGCACAATGGGGAGAAGACAACCATCTAGCTACTGCTATGGACCCATAGTCCAGGGGTAGACTACTCACACATCACTCCGGAGGCGACCATGGCGGCGTAGAGTCCTCCGGGAGATGAATCCCCTCTCCGGCAGGGTGCCGAAGGCGATCTCCTGGATCCCCCGAGATGGGATCGGCGGCGGTGGCGTCTCAGTAAGGTTTTCCGTATCGTGGCTCTCGGTACTGGGGGTTTCGCAACGGAGGCTATTTGTAGGCGGAAGGGCAGGTCAAGAGGCGGCACGAGGGCCCCACACCACAGGGCCGCGTGGCCAAGGGGGGGCCGCGCCGCCCTAGGGTGTGGCCCCCTCGTGGCCCCTCTTCGTCTCTCCTTCGGACTTCTGGAAGCTTCGTGGCAAAATAGGACCCTGGGCGTTGATTTCGTCCAATTCCGAGAATATTTCGTTACTAGGATTTCTGAAACCAAAAACAGCAGAAAACAGACAATCGGCACTTCAAGCATCTTGTTAATAGGTTAGTTCCAGAAAATGCACGAATATGACATAAAGTGTGCATAAAACATGTAGATAACATCAATAATGTGGCATGGAACATAAGAAATTATCGATACGTTGGAGATGTATCACCCATCTTAATGGCTATAAAGAAAGCACTTCTTGGGAGATAACCCATGTGTTTATTTTACTTCTGCACTTTTATTTTATATTTGAGTCTTGGAAGTTGTTACTACTGTAGGAACCTCTCCTTATCTTACTTTATTGCATTGTTGTGCCAAGTAAAGTCTTTGATGGTAAGGTTGATACTAGATTTGGATTACTGCGCAGAAACAGATTTGCATCGTCACGAATTTGGGCAGGGTTCTCTGTAGGTAACTCAGAAAAATCTGCCATTTTACGTGCGTGATCCTCAGATATGTGCGCAAATTTCATTCAGTTTGAGCATTTTCATCTGAGAAAGTCTGGTGCCTCTAAAAAATTCGTCTTTACGAACTGTTCTGTTTTGACAGATTCTGCCTTTTATTTCGCATTGCCGGTTTTGCTGAGTTGAATGGATTTCTTTGTTCCATTGACTTCCAGTAGCTTTGTGCAATGTCCAGAAGTGTTAAGAATGATTGTGTCACCTTTGAACATGTGAATTTTTGATTATGCACTAACCCTCTAATGAGTTTGTTTTGAGTTTAGTGTGGAGGAAGTTTTCAAGGGTCAAGAGAGGAGGATGATATATGATTAAGAAGAGTGAAAAGTCTAAGCTTGGGGATGCCCCCGTGGTTCATCCCTGCATATTTCAAGAAGACTCAAGCGTCTAAGCTTGGGGATGCCCAAGGCATCCCCTTCTTCATCAACAATTTGTCAGGTCACTTCTCTTGAAACTATATTTTTATTCGGTCACATCTTATGTACTTTACTTGGAGCGTCTGTTTGTTTTTATTTTTGTTTTGTTTGAATAAATGCATGCTTGTGTGGGAGAGACACACGCTCCGCTAGTTCATATGAACACATGTGTTCTTAGCTTTTAATATTCATGGTGAAGGTTGAAACTGCTTCGTTAATTGTTATATGGTTGGAAACAGAAAATGCTACATGTGGTAATTGGGATAATGTCTTGAATAATTTGATACTTGGCAATTGTTGTGCTCATGTTTAAGCTCTTGCATCATATACTTTGCACCTATTAGTGAAGAAATACATAGAGCTTGCTAAAATTTGGTTTGCATGATTAGTCTCTCTAAGGTCTAGATATTTTCTGGTAAGGGTTTGAGCAACAAGGAAGACAGTGTAGAGTCTTATAATGCTTGCAATATGTTCTTATGTGAGTTTTGCTGTACCGGTTCATACTTGTGTTTGTTTCAAACAACCTTGCTAGCCTAAGCCTTGTATTGAGAGGGATTACTTCTCATGCATCCAAAATCCTTGAGCCAAAAACTATGCCATTTGTGTCCACCATACCTACCTATTATGTGGTATTTCTCTGCCATTCCAAATTAAATTGCTTAAGTGCTACCTTTAAAATTCTATTCTTTGTCTTTGCAATATATAGCTCATGGGAAAAATAGCTTAAAAACTATTGTGGTATTGAATATGTACTTATGTATCTTATTTCTTATTAAGTTGCTTGTTGAGCGATAACCATGTTTCTGGGGACGCCATCAACTATCCTTTGTTGAATATCATGTGAGTTGCTATGCATGTTTGTCTTGTCTGAAGTAAGGATGATTTATCATGAGTTGAATGGTTTGAGCATGCATATTGTTAGAGAAGAACATTGGGCCGCTAACTAAAGCCATGAACCATGGTGGAAGTTTCAGTTTTGGACAACAATCCTCAATCTCTTATGAGAATATTATTTGTTGTTGAATGCTTATGCATTAAAGAGGAGTCCATTATCTGTTGTCTATGTTGTCCCGGTATAGATGTCTAAGTTGAGAATAATCAAAAGCGAGAAATCCAATGCGAGCTTTCTCCTTAGACCTTTGTACAGGCGGCATAGAGGTACCCCTTTGTGATACTTGGTTAAAACATATGTTATGCGATGATAATCCATGTAAATCCAAGCTAATTAGGACAAGGTGCGGGCACTATTGGTAATCTATGCATGAGGCTTGCAACTTGTAGGATATCTTATACATAATACATATGCTTTATTACTACCGTTGACAAAATTGTTTCTATGTTTTCAAAATAAAAGCTCTAGCACAAATATAGCAATCCATGCTTCCCTCTTCGAAGGGCCTTTCTTTTACTTTTATGTTGAGTCAGTTTACCTATTCTTCCATCTTAGAAGCAAACACTTGTGTTAACTGTGCATTGATTCCTACATACTTGCATATTTTCATTCATCATATTACTTTGCATTGACAACTATCCATGAGATATGCATGTTACAAGTTGAAAGCAACCGCTGAAACTTATATCTTCCTTTGTGTTGCTTCAATGCCTTTACTTTGAATTTATTGCTTTATGAGTTAACTCTTATGCAAGACTTATTGATGCTTGTCTTGAAAGTACTATTCATGAAAAGTCTTTGCTATATGATTCAGTTGTTTAATCATTGTCTTTACCATTGCCTTGAATCGATGCATTCATCTCATATGCTTTACAATAGTATGATCAAGATTATGTTGGTAGCATGTCACTTAAGAAATTATCTTTGTTATCGTTTACCTACTCGAGGACGAGCAGGAACTAAGCTTGGGGATGCTAATACGTCTCCAACGTATCTATAATTTCTTATGTTCCATGCTACTTTTATGATGATACACACATGTTTTATACACACTTTATGTCATTTTTATGCATTTTCCGGAACTAACCTATTGACGAGATGCCGAAGTGCCAGTTCCTGTTTTCCGCTGTTTTTGGTTTCAGAAATCCTAGTAAGGAAATATTCTCGGAATTGGACGAAATCAACGCCCAGCATCTTATAATTCCACAAAGCTTCCAGAACACCGGAGTGGCACCAGAGGGGAGCCCTGTGGGCCCCACACGTGTGGGCGGTGCGGCCCAGGGGGCGCCCCCTGTTGTCTGGCCGCCTCGTCAGCCCTCCGACTCCGCCTCTCCGCCTATTTAAGCCTCCTGACCTAAAAACTTCTGACGAATAAGCCACGGTACGAGAAACCTTCCAGAGCCGCCGCCATCGCGAAGCCAAGATCTGGGGGACAGAAGTCTCTGTTCCGGCATGCCGCCGGGACGGGGTTGTGCCCCCGGAAGGCATCTCCATCGACACCACCACCATCTTCATCAACGCTGCTGTCTCCCATGAGGAGGGAGTAATTCTCCATCGAGGCTAAGGGTTGTACCGGTAGCTATGTGGTTAATCTCTCTCCCATGTACTTCAATGCAATGATCTCATGAGCTGCCTTACATGATTGAGATTCATATGATGAGCTTTGTGTCACTATTAATCTATGTGCTACTCTAGTGATGTTATTAAAGTACTCTATTCCTCCTCCATGATGTAATGGTGACAGTGTGTGCATCATGTAGTACTTGGCCTAGTTTATGATTGTAATCTCTTGTAGATTATGGAGTTAACTATTACTATGATAGTATTGATGTGATCTATTGTAATAACCCAGAACATAGGAACAACGAAGGGTAGATTTAGAAATGGGATGTGCATTTCATCGCAAAACGGGGGAAATTTTCGCGCCTTATTGCAACTAAACCTAAGAGGGATCGAGGTTCTCTCTCATTTTGCACTTAGGGTTAGGCAATGTGAGTTAGGGAAATTTCGACATGATCTCTTTTGTATCTTGTTGATTTGGGGAATTGATTTCATTTAACAAGTAAAATGCATTTGGAATATCAAACATTAAGTATAAATGAATATGGATATTGAAATCACAATTCAAAAACAAATTATGAATTCAAATAACTTTGAATTTCAAAGTGAATAATAAATACAACATTTATTCCAGAATATAAACATTACACAAATCAAAAGCTCATAAGTAAAATTTGAGCTTTATTGATATCACAACACAGATTACATTGTCTTTACAATATTGTTGATACAAGAATTGATGAATAATAAACAGAAATGAAAATGAAGATTACAATATTGTTCCTAAACTAAAACCTAGACTAAAGGACTTGGAGAATATCTTCTGGTCATGTTCATCTTCAAAAACCTGCAAAATAAAACACCAACACTAGCCAGAATGTTAGTGTTAGCCAAAGAATTCAGTTTGGACAGAACCAAGTGTCATGCACACTTGTGCTTGGCCAAAACCAAGGACAGCACAAGATAAGGGCAACAGCAGACCAAACCTGAGCACCACCAGGGGCTCAAGTTTCAGCATATGAGAGCACACAGCTCATGTGTGCTGGGCAAGCCACAGCAAGGCCATGCATCAGCTTAGTCACTAAAGCAAGCCAGGCTTGTGTGTCAATGCCAGAACAGAAGCAGAGTTCATATAAAAGGGATACAAACCCTAGAAACAGTAACCAGTCGACCAGATAAGGATTCACAAGGTAAGGTGAAGGTAGCACAACATAGTTCATCCAGTTCTTGCTCAAGAACAGAACCAACACACACAACCACTCAACCACCGTAAATCATGGTGACCCGAGAAGATCATCCAAGACCCGGAGGTGAAGGGCCGTGACACAAACCCAAGTCCGCATCAACAAAACATTTCTTTCTAGGAGCTGGAACAAGGTATACCAAATACTTGGACAGATCCAATGGATCTGATCCATCACATATACATGAAATAAGCATGGGATGAGCAGATGCTCATATGGGTAGATCATCACTTGGTTTCACCAAGGATCACTGTCAGTCTAGAAGCTACTAAGATAGAAACCATCCAGATACAGATCTTGTGCACAGAAGCTAGAAATCATGCACGGATGCACACACTAGCAAGATCTCATGCACGGATAGCACCAGAGATGAATTGCAAGGTTTAGCAAGCTAACCAAGACTACACAGAAAATCCTAAGCATGCAACCATCGAGAAACCCTAGATTTCTTCACAGCAAGCATATTGGCATTCATATTTATTATGATCCCCAAATATGCAAGCAAAGATGAGTAGCCAACAAGATCCAACCAACCATGTGAGCAACCGACCAGTAGCAAGGCTACTGAGGTCACAACACACTTAGAACCATCCCAAGGCCAAGCCAAATACAAAGCATCACTATCCAGAAATGGATTCAGACTCTAATTGCTTGTAAAAGAATCATGAATAGCAAATTCAGACACAAGCAAGTAATTCAATCATCACTGCATAAGCAGTTCATCATAATTGAAGTAATACAAGCATGAATTTATCACAGATCCATGCTAAGCATTGACAGTAGCATACTGTTAAGCAACACAGTTTAATCCATAGCCACTAGAGCAAGTCTAGATAGCTAAGATGGGCAACAGCACAAGTAAGCAACATCAGTGATGCTTGAGCATCAGCATCACAAGATAATTGAATCATTTAGTCACAGTATTAACCAGTAAGCTATCACTGATAATTGAATTGATCAAATGGATCCATTATAGCAAGCCAAGTTACACAGAGAGGTTAGCCAACAAGCAAGGAATGATCCAATGGATCATTGGCTTGCATAGGAAGCACATAAGCATTTCCCAAGCACCACTGGCACTCACAAGTGTCACTGATGAACCACAGCACACCTAGACAAGCAAGTATAACATGCCAGTAAGCACAAGCAAGCCCATAAGCAAGTACTGCATGGCATAGCAAGCTCATAAGCAAGCACAACAGAGCATAGCAAGATTCAAGCAGGCTAGGAGCAACAGATAAGCAAACAGAGCATGTACAGCAAGCAAGGCAACACTGGCCAGTACCAGAAACTGGTGATTGGGCCATGAGCTTGCAGCAAAGGGAAGCATAGGAGGATTAAGTAACCATAGCAGAGTTCTGTGTGATCACAGGATCACCAGAAAGCAACAGAGCATAAGGAAGAAGAAGCACAGTAGCTTGGAGGCGCACAGGTAAGAGAAGGAGAAGGAGCAGGGCAACTTACACGCGCCTGGTGGCAGAGGCTATGGCATGGCGAGGCAGTGCTCGCGCGGCCATAGCAGCTGCAAAGCCAGGGAAGGCGCCGGCGTTACGCCGACGAACACCACCACGAAGCAGCACGGCACGGAGACGACGGCACAGTACCGCAAGCAAGCACCCGCGCCAGGTCGGTCTCAGAGACGCACACGTCGACGGCGAGGGCGAGAGCTCGTCGGAGATCCCCAATCGCTCAAGGCGATTCTCCACGAGATCCAGAGGGGAGGCGATTCGCCAGGAGAGGAAGCAATCGGAGAAACCACGCGGACAGATCGATAGATCGTCTCGCGGCGGTCCAGATCAGGTAGGTGGCAAGGTCAGGGAAGCACGGCGATGGCCGGAGCTCGGCGGCGGCCATGGCGGCGACGCCATCGCCAGCGCGTCGCGAGAGAGATTAGGGTTAGGTCGAGCGAGTGAGAGGGCCGAGTGAGTGAGAGTAAGGTGGGCCGCTTCGGCGCCACCGAACCCAAAAGGGATTAGCCTTATTGGGCCATCCTTGGGTTTAGGTTATTGGGCTGGGCCCAATATGGGTCCAGGGGGGGTATTTTGGTCCTTTAACATTTAATAAAAGGCCAAAACTTTACCAAATTATAATAAATCAAACACAACTCTAAAAATCCATTAAAAATTGGATTAATGAATGAAAAATAAATCTTAACAAGAATAAAATATGAAATGGAATTTATGAAACAAATTCAAAATTATGAATTTTAAGAATTTAAATAATAACTTGGAATTTAAAATTATTATTTCCTTGTATTTAAAATTCAAGGAAAAATCTCAAATAAGTTCAAATACTTATTTTCAAACATTTCAAAATGAAATTCTAATATTCCAAGTCATTTCTATTGAAAAGGGTATTTTTCCCAGAAAAATACTATACTCCTTTTATTTCCAAAAACTATAGAGGTAAATCTATAATTTTCAATTATTTTTGGAATGATTAAAGGAATCACCAAGTAAATAGTTTCACCTTGAATTGTTGTACTTTGTGTGAATTAAAATGGTTTATACTTTTAAATCAATTGTAAATTACTGTCAAAGACATAAATCTTAAACGCAACCCTAAATTGATATAATTCAGCGGGGTAAAGGGATTTAACATAAAATAATACATCCATGATTGCATTATTTGGATTTTATAACATTGTCCTTACCGGACAATGATGCTTCTTACATAACCCGAGGTCCAGGTTCCATCAACCGCATTGAACCGCACTATCTCGCAGTCCACGTGCAAGTTCACCCTTGCTCATGTCAACTTGAGTATTTTCTACTACTTTAATGCAAATCTATATACTTATCATTCCCGCATCGCAAATGAAATGTTACTTTCCAACTATGAATATGACTATGTGGCTGGCAATGGAACCATGGTATGTGTTGATATGGTGGAGGTTCCATTGCAATGGGTTATATCACCCTAGGATTAATTACCAATGTCGTCCAGTGATTCTAGCGCCGTACAAACCGCGTTGACCATGAGATCTATAATGGCTCTGGGGAAGCCAGCCGTATCTTTTCCCTTCTGCACGCCAACGGATCGGAGAGCCGGTGGGGTGCTGGAGGCACTGCCGCAATAGGTTGGGATAGCCTTTTAAATCCCCATCCATTAGTGATGATAAGCTCTACGATCTATGAGGGATTGTCCGGAGTACACCATGAGTAAAGCCGTATTATCGGGGGAAGTCTACTGGAGGTGTACGGTTGGACAAAAGGGTGGGTTTGCAGTCGCGGAGAAGGCGGTGTGGGCTTGGATCTTTATACCTGGCCTCACACCAAAGGAAGTGTGAACGGGGGCAAGTCCCCGCGGATGGCAAAAAGGGTGAGATCTCTTATGGGTAAAGCAACACACCTCTGCAGAGTGTAATGAATCGTGACCTGTCACTCCTTGTTCCGGGAAGGGAACTGCGAACGCGGCAGGAAAGGAACTCCACGAAGTTCTAGTCAACCTGTGAAGACTGACGGGCATAGTTTTCATAATAAAAGCAACCTTTTGAAGAAATGATTTCAAAACATGCATTGACCTGCGATTTCCCGATCAATGGTCGTAGCTAGTGCATCAAACACCTTTTTACTCTTTTAGAACTTGCCGAGTACCTCCGTACTCACTTTCTTTCGACACCCTTGCTAGACCGTGATCCGGAAGTGGAGGCCATCAACGATGGAGCACCGGAAGGAAGTTACGAGCTGGTCTACGAAGAACCCGATCTTACCGGTGGAGTAGAAGGCGTAGACTATGGGATAGTCTACGGACCAAATGACACGGAGGTGGAGGAGTAGTGACATACCCTAGCATCATAGAGCCGAGCAACGTAGAACTTACCTAAATAAGTTGTTGAGCTCTTTATATTTGTTATGAGTTGTAATCGTACTTAAGTAGTATCTTAGGGTGTTCTCATAGGACCCGTGAGAATACCAACTTGTTAAGAAAATGTTTGTAATAAAGTATGGAGTGTTATGACCTGCAATGTTTCTGTTGTACCACTCGAGGGATATGGCAAATTGTGAAGAAGTCCCTTCGCAAAGATCATATCAACGACTTGTATACTACAACATGCAAGTGGTATGCTCGGGTCACCGCAACTGGTATCGGAGCAAATGTTGCGACCTTAGGTTGGAAAAACCTAGTATAGGGAAGAAACCCGTAGGAGTCTAGTAGAAATAGTAAAGGATTCTCTAGAAATATGGTGATTATTCACTTGAGAATAGCAAAACCATATATTTTAGTGCGATAATTCTTTATTATAGCTATTATGATGCATTATCACTACTAATATTCTGCTTTTGTATACAGCCATAATGGCGAACACTTTTCCTAAGAGGACTTTGAGGAAGGTTGAGGGATGGCTCGGTGATTATGATGGACCAATAACAGCTCTCCTGTGTGGGATGTTGAAGGAACTTCATTGTGATCCACGGATACCTGTTATCAAGTATACCTACTATGATGGGGAAATCCTAGCCAAGTGCAGAGTATCGGTCCAACTACCGGAAAAACTGCTGATGAGTCGTATAATGCCATACGGAGAAGCCAAAACTATCACCACAACCTACCACATGGGCCTATTCAAGGCAATCCTTGAGATAAGGCAGCACAAGTCGAGAGAACTACTATGTTCGTAGTTTTCTCATATACCTCATGCCGAGGAAGATGAGGATCCCACTCGAATCATTTGGTGTTAGCACACGAAGTCCCGAAGCCGCAAGACACAGACATGGATAGCTGTAAGTCTTTATTGACCACGATGTACCTTTTACACATGAAGATGAGAGGTGAGATTGACCACATGCTAGCTGAGTTCACGGACCCTGATAAAGTCCAAACTCGGATGCGTGATTTGAGGGCACAACCACAACATACTACACCTTTCTTTAGCCTAGACAGCTATGTAGATTTGAGTGACCAGTTATCCCATAAAGATCCACTTACACCCAACTTTGTTCCACATTATCCACATGTGTCAACATCATATGAGTCTGGATATGGGGGAGATGATTCCAGGAACCTAAACTGCTCGGAGTCACCAATCGAGAATTCGACTGGTTGGCGTTTCGGGGAACCATTTGGAGATGAAGGAGAACCCATCACTTGTGAGTCTGAGGATGAAGGAGGCGCGGTTAACCAGAATGTTAACCAAAGCTTTGGGCAGGAAGAGAAAGACACCAACTCCATTTCTTTAGATTTGGAGATGGGGTTACCCAAAACATCCCAGTACGTCGTAGGTGAGAGTTCTGGAACAAAGAAAAAGAAGAAGAAGAAGATGAGGGGTCAAGTGAATAGGAATCCTCCATGGATGACAGGAGAAGATGAGCTGTATTCCACTGGGGATATGTATGAGTCTTTATCTAGTTACTTTGGCATGACAGATCTCTGTCTCGGCACTTCGTCCGATTCAGACTACATACCTACGGGAAGAACCTTCATTCCGGACGGTGTTCGGAGGACAGACCGCTGTACCGGATGGACCCCAGGGATGTACGCGGAGGCGAGCTATGATGATGAGGAGTAGAGCTCCGAGGAAGAATAAAGTAATCTAGGTGGTATTGTATTAGAGCGTATTTTAAATTCCCGTTGGCTTGGGCTTTGAGCCAAATAAGTGGTTTATATGTACCACATGTAATATAAGTTTGTGAGTGTGTTATGTATTATACAAAGTATATGCATAATAAATGTTTGTTTTGTATTTGCTTCTTGATTTCATTGTGTGACTAGTTCTGGGCATTGAGTTGAGCTCAGAAAGCATTTGCATGGTGTAATTATGAGTAATCGCTCTTTGTTACAGGACTAGGGGGAAATGGCGTTAGTAGAAACCGAAGAGGCTCGCAGAGAGCGGGAAGCAAGAGAGAAAGAGGAGGCAGATGCAGCAGCTAGAGCAGAGAACGCACCACCACCACCACACCCAATGATGCACCCAGACTTCCAACAGTATATGAGGTCAATGGAGGAAGATAGGAGGCGTTACCAGGAAAGCCAGAGCAAGAACATGCAAGATTTCTTTACCCACGTCATCAATGATAGGGGTAATGAAGGCAAGGGAGTAACTCTATCGGACTTCCAAAATGCAAGACCACTACCATTTACATCAGCTCCGGAACCAATGGACGCCGAAGATTGGCTTATGGATACGGAAAGGAAGTCGAAGACCGTTGGTTGCAACGATGAGGAGAAGATCAGATATACCACTTATCCGTTGTCGTGACCAGCAGCGTCATGGTGGGAGAACCTTGTAGCAGTACACCCTCCCGATAAGGTGTTCACCTGGGAGGAGTTCAAGAAGAAGTTCCGGGATGCTCATGTTCCGGACAGCGTGGTGGAGCTGAAGAAGAGGGAGTTTGAAGAACTAAGACAGAATACTGCACCCATCATGCAGTATGTTCGGGATTTCAACAGGTTATCCAGGTATGCACCTGAGGATGTAGATACAGAGGAGAAAAGGAAGAAGTGGTTCATGAAAGGCATGAATCCATACATGAAGATGCAACTGAGGTTGGCACGGACTGCCGAATTCCAGGAACTGATTGACTCGGCAATCACTTTCGAGGATGATTACCGGCAAGTCCAAGAGGATAGAAGGAAGAGGGCTCGTATAGAGCCAAGGAAGTACCCAATCAGTAAACCAACACCTGATCGGAGTTTCAAACCCCGATACCGACCTACTACTGGTAATCAATACAACCGGGGAGGTCAGAGTCAGAATCCAATCAACCAAATCATCTGCAACAATTGTGGCCTGAGGGGTCATTTGCAGAAGGATTGTCAGAAACCCAGAATCATCTGTTATGGTTGTGGGAAGGAAGGACACATCAAGCCGGAGTGTCCAAACAAGGCGTCTTGGAGCGGACAGAGCTCTGGAGGACGAGGTGGAAACAACAACAACAACCGCAACAACAACAACAACAACAACAACAACAACAACCGCAACTACAACAACAACAACAATAAGAGGGGAAAGCCTTATGGAAAGCTGAATTGCACATCTTTGGAACAAGCGGAAGAGTCGGACCAAACAGTCTTAGGTACGCTAAGCATTCTTACTCATCCTGGCAAAGTATTATTTGATACTGGAGCAACCACATCATTTCTTGCATTGGAGTTTGTGGAAAAGTTCGGGCTTAGATGTTCTAAGTTAGAAACCCCTATAACTGTTCTATCCGCTGGGGAACGATCTTAGTAACCCACGTGAAAGAAGCACAAGTCCTAACCATATGTGACCGTGTGTATTTCGCGGACCTATTCATCATACCCATGAAGGACATATCAGCTCATCCTAGGGATGGATTGGTTGACGTAAAATGGAGCGGTGATTAACTGTGGAGACAAAACAAGTATCACTTCGCAACTCCATCGGAGGTCGAATAGTGTTCCAAGGAGATAAGTACAGTGAGTTGGAGATCGGATTGGAACTAAATAGCCTGAAGGAAGTGAGAATTGAAGATATTCCTGTAGTGAATGAGTTTAAGGATGTATTTCCTAAGGAACTACCGGGAATGCCACCCGATAGAGAGATAGAATTCACAATCGATCTGATTCCAGTGCACAACACCAATAGCACAACCACCATATAAGATGGGGCCAAAGGAATTAGTGGAACCGAAAGCTCAGATTGATGAGTTAGAACAGAAGGGATTCATTCAAGAAAGTGTGTCACCATGGGGTACACCAGCTTATTTTTGTGGATAAAAGAGATGGAGGAAAGAGGATGTGTGGAGATTACATAAATTTGAACAATGTAACTATCAAGAACAAGTATCCTTTACCTAGAATTCAAGACCTTTTTGATCAAGTTCAAGGAGCGGGAGTCTTCTCAAAGATAGATTTAAGGTCAGGATACCATCAAATCAAGATCAAGAAGGAGGATGTACCAAAAACAGCGTTCGTATCAAGGTATGGACACCATGAATACTTGGTTGTACCATTTGGACTAACAAATGCACCAGCAATTTTCATGAATTTGATGAACAAGATATTCATGAAGTACTTGGACAAGTTTGTGATAGTGTTCATAGATGATATTCTAATCTATTCCAAAGATAAAGAAGAACATGCCAAGCATTTGAAGATAGTTCTGCAAACTTTGAGGGAACATCAGCTATATGCGAAGTTTAGCAAGTGCAAATTTTGGTTAGATAGTGTTGAATTTCTTGGACATGTTATAACCAAAGAAGGCATAGCGGTGAATCCAAGCAAGGTTCAGTCCGTATTGGAATGGAAATCACCTAAAAATGCTAAGGAGATACGAGGATTTCTTGGTATGGCAGGCTATTATCGGAGATTCATAGAGGGATTTTCGAAGATTGCAGGACCAATGACCAAGTTACTCAAGAAAAATACTCCATTTGTGTGGATTGATGAGTGTGAAGCCAGTTTCCAAACACTCAAAGATAAGTTAACCACAGCACCGGTATTAGCAGTTCCTGAACCTGAAAAGGATTATACGGTGTATTGTGATGCTTCCAAGAATGGACTTGGATGTGTTCTTTTGCAAGATCGTAAGGTAATAGCTTATGGATCAAGACAGCTTGAAACCACATGAACACAACTACCCAATACATGATCTCGAGTTAGCGGCAGTTGTGTATGCTTTGAAGAGTTGGAGACAATTTCTATATGGATCCAAGTGTGAGTTATACACCGATCACAAAAGTTTGAAATATTTCTTCACCCGTAAAGAATTAAACATGAGACGAAGAGATGGTTAGAGTTGATTAAGGATTACGACCTTAAGATCAACTATACACCAGGCAAGGCTAATGTAGTAGCAGATGCCCTAAGTAGGAAGAGTACGGAGAATCAACCTACGGAATGGGAGATTCCAAAGGAACTTCGGAAAGAGCTAGAGGAGGCTCAGATTTTGTTTATTCAAGGTGATGATAAGGGAAGTATAGCAACCATGAGGATTATGGATGAGATGTATTCAGATTTGAAATATGAGATCATCCGAAAGCAAGCTGATGATTTGTTCATCCAAGAGGAAATCAAGAGGATTGGAGAAGGAAGACCATCGGAATTTCATCTAGGGGATTTTGATTCATTATACTTCCAGAAAAGGATCTGTGTACCAGATGATCCAGAAGTGAAGTCAATCATATTAAAGGAAGCACATGAAACCCTTATTCAATACATCCGGGAAGTACTAAGATGTATATGGAATTGAAGGAGATGTTCTGGTGGAACAACATGAAAAGAGAAATAGCACAATATGTCTCGGAATGTCATACATGTCAACGAGTGAAGGCAGAGCATCGTAGTCCCGCGGGATTACTCAAACCACTAGAGATACCGGAATGGAAATGGGATGAAATCGGAATGGATTTTGTTACTCGGTCTACCAATGACTAGTAAGAAGAAGGATATGATATGGGTAATAGTGGACGGACTTACCAAGAGTGCTCATTTCATAGCCGTAAACACAAAAGATACTGCAGAAAAGCTTGTGGATATATATGTGAAGGAAATTGTGAGTAAGCATGGAGTACCAAAGAAGATAGTCTCAGATAGAGGTTCAATTTTCACATCAGCATTCTGCAAACGACTACAAGAAGCTTTGGGATCCAAATTGGATTTCGAGACAAGCATATCATCCACAAACCGGAGGACAAACCGAAAGAACCAATCGGATACTTGAGGACATGCTTAGAGCTCGTGCTCTGAACTTTGGAGGCTCATGGGAGGACCATTTACCTCTAGCGGAGTTCTCATATAACAATAGTTATCAGAGTAGCATCCAGATGGCACCGTACGAAGCATTGTACGGAAGAAAGTGTCGATCACCAATTTGTTGGTTTGAAACCGAAGAAAACAAGGAGTTTACACCGGACTACATCAAGGAGAGACAAGACGTCATCGAGGTGATCCGGGATAGACTCAAAATAGCTCAGAGTCGTCGAAAGAGTTACGCCGACTTAAAGAGAAGAGATTGGGAACCGAAAGTGGGAGACATGGTTTATCCGAAGGTTAGCCCAATGAAAGGACTTAAGAGGTTCGGAGTGAAAGGAAAGTTAAGTCCTCGATATATTGGACCATTTAAGATACTCGATCGTAATCGAGGAACAGCTTTTGAGTTGGAGTTACCGGCACAACTAAGTCAAGTTCATAATGTGTTTCATGTTTCACAACTCAGAAAGTGTTTAAAGGCACCAGATGATCCCATAACATATGAAGAAATAGAATTGCAATCTGACCTAACTTATGTGGAAAGACCGGAAAAGATCTTAGAAGTACAGTGGAAGAAGTTAAGAAACAGGGCAATCAAATACTGTAAAGTGCAATGGCAACATCATCCTGAGCGAGAAGCAACTTGGGAGACGGAAGAAGAATTAAGGAAGTCTTACCCCGAGATGTTCAGGTACCAATCTTAACTTCGGGACGAAGTTTCGTTAAGGGGAGAGGCTGTAATAACCCGTAACATAGGAACAACGAAGGGTAGATTTAGAAATGGGATGTGCATTTCATCGCAAAACGGGGAAATTTTCGCGCCTTATTGCAACTAAACCTAAGAGGGATCGAGGTTCTCTCTCATTTTGCACTTAGGGTTAGGCAATGTGAGTTAGGGAAATTTCGACATGATCTCTTTTGTATCTTGTTGATTTGGGGAATTGATTTCATTTAACAAGTAAGATGCATTTGGAATATCAAACATTAAGTATAAATGAATATGGATATTGAAATCACAATTCAAAAACAAATTATGAATTCAAATAACTTTGAATTTCAAAGTGAATAATAAATACAACATTTATTCCAGAATATAAACATTACACAAATCAAAAGCTCATAAGTAAAATTTGAGCTTTATTGATATCACAACACAGCTTACATTGTCTTTACAATATTCTTGATACAAGAATTGATGAATAATAAACAGTAAATGAAAATGAAGATTACAATATTGTTCCTAAACTAAAACCTAGACTAAAGGACTTGGAGAATATCTTCTGGTCATGTTCATCTTCAAAAACCTCGCAAAATAAAACACCAACACTAGCCGTAATGTTAGTGTTAGCCAAAGAATTCAGTTTGGACAGAACCAAGTGTCATGCACACTTGTGCTTGTCCAAAACCAAGGACAAGACAAGATAAGGGCAACAACGAGACCAAACCCGAGCACCACCAGGGGCTCAAGTTTCAAGCATATGAGAGCACACAGCTCATGTGTGCCGGGCAAGCCACAAGCAAGGCCATGCATCAGCTTAGTCACTAAAGCAAGCCAGGCTTGTGTGTCAATGCAAGAACGAAGCAGAGTTCATATAAAAGGGACACAAACCCTAGAAACAAGAACTGACCGACCGGATAAGGATTCACAAGGTAAGGTGAAGGTAGCACAACATAGTTCATCCAGCTCTTGCTCAAGAACAGAACCAACACACACAACCACTCAACCACCGTAAATCATGGTGACCCGAGAAGATCATCCAAGACCCGGAGGTGAAGGGCCGTGACACAAACCCAAGTCCGCATCAACAAAACATTTCTTTCTAGGAGCTGGAACAAGGTATACCAAATACCTGGACAGATCCAATGGATCTGATCCATCACATATACATGAAATAAGCATGGGATGAGCAGATGCTCATATGGGTAGATCATCACTTGGTTTCACCAAGGATCACTGTCAGTCTAGAAGCTACTAAGATAGAAATCATCCAGATACAGATCTTGTGCACAGAAGCTAGAAATCATGCACAGATGCACACACTAGCAAGATCTCATGCACAGATAGCACCAGTAGATGAATTGCAAGGTTTAGCAGCTAACCAAGACTACACAGAAAATCCTAAGCATGCAACCATCAGTAAACCCCAGATTTCTTCACATGCAAGCATATTGGCATTCATATTTATTATGATCCCCAAATATGCAAGCAAAGATGAGTAGCCAACAAGATCCAACCAACCATGTGAGCAACCAGTCAGTAGCAAGGCTACTGAGGTCACAAGACACTTAGAACCATCCCAAGGCCAAGCCAAATACAAAGCATCACTATCCGTAAATGGATTCGGACTCTAATTGCTTGTAAAAGAATCATGAATAGCAAATTCAGACACAAGCAAGTAATTCAATCATCACCGCAATAGCAGCTCATCATAATTTAAGTAATACAAGCATGAATTTATCACGGATCCATGCTAAGCATTGACAGTAGCATACTATTAAGCAACACAAGTTTAATCCATAGCCACTAGAGCAAGTCTAGATAGCTAAGATGAGCAACAGCACAAGTAAGCAACATCATAGTGATGCTTGAGCATCAGCATCACAAGATAATTGAATCATTTAGTCACAGTATTAACCAGTAAGCTATCACTGATAATTGAATTGATCAAATGGATCAATTATAGCAAGCCAAGTTACACAGAGGTTAGCCAACAAGCAAGGAATGATCCAATGGATCATTGGCTTGCATAGGAAGCACATAAGCATTTCCCAAGCACCACTGGCACTCACAAGTGTCACTGATGAACCACAGTACACCTAGACAAGCAAGTGTAACATGCCAGTAAGCACAAGCAAGCCCATAAGCAAGTACAGCATGACATAGCAAGCTCATAAGCAAGCACAACAGAGCATAGCAAAATTCAAGCGAGGCTAGGAGCAACAGATAAGCAAACAGAGCATGTACAAGCAAGCAAGGCAACACCGGCCAGCACTGAAACTGGTGATTGGGCCATGAGCTTGCAGCAAAGGGAAGCATAGGAGGATTAAGTAACCATAGCAGAGTTCTGTGTGATCACAGGATCACCAGAAAGCAACAGAGCATAAGGAAGAAGAAGCACAGTAGCTTGGAGAGGCGCACAGGTAAGAGAAGGAGAAGGAGCAGGGCAACTTACACGCGCCTGGTGGCAGAGGCTATGGCATGGCGAGGCAGTGCTCGCGCGGCCATAGCAGCTGCAAAGCCAGGGAAGGCGCCGGCGTTACGCCGACGAACACCACCACAGCAGCACGACACGGAGACGACGGCACAGGTACTGCAAGCAGCACCCGCGCCAGGTCGGTCTCGGAGACGCACACGTCGACGGCGAGGGCGAGAGCTCGTCGGAGATCCCCAATCGCTCAAGGCGATTCTCCACGAGATCCAGAGGGGAGGCGATTCGCCAGGAGAGGAAGCAATCGGAGAAACCACGCGGACAGATCGATAGATCGTCTCGCGGCGGTCCAGATCAGGTAGGTGGCGAGGTCAGGGAAGCACGGCGATGGCCGGAGCTCGGCGGCGGCCATGGCGGCGACGCCATCGCCAGCGCGTCGCGAGAGAGATTAGGGTTAGGTCGAGCGAGTGAGAGGGCCGAGTGAGTGAGAGTGAGGTGGGCCGCTTCGGCGCCACCGAACCCAAAAGGGATTAGCCTTATTGGGCCATCCCTGGGTTTAGGTAATTGGGCTGGGCCCAATATGGGTCCAGGGGGGTATTTTGGTCCTTTAACATTTAATAAAAGGCCAAAACTTTACCAAATTATAATAAATCAAACACAACTCTAAAAATCCATTAAAAATTGGATTAATGAATGAAAAATAAATCTTAACAAGAATAAAATATGAAATGGAATTTATGAAACAAATTCAAAATTATGAATTTTAAGAATTTAAATAATAACTTGGAATTTAAAATTATTATTTCCTTGTATTTAAAATTCAAGGAAAAATCTCAAATAAGTTCAAATACTTATTTTCAAACATTTCAAAATGAAATTCTAATATTCCAAGTCATTTCTATTGAAAAGGGTATTTTTCCCAGAAAAATACTATACTCCTTTTATTTCCAAAAACTATAGAGGTAACTCTATAATTTTCAATTATTTTTGGAATGATTAAAGGAATCACCAAGTAAATAGTTTCACCTTGAATTGTTGTACTTTGTGTGAATTAAAATGGTTTATACTTTTAAATCAATTGTAAATTACTGTCAAAGACATAAATCTTAAACGCAACCCTAAATTGATATAATTCAGCGGGGTAAAGGGATTTAACATAAAATAATACATCCATGATTGCATTATTTGGATTTTATAACATTGTCCTTACCGGACAATGATGCTTCTTACAGAACCCGAGGTCCAGGTTCCATCAACTGCATTGAACTGCACTATCTCGCAGTTCCACGTGCAAGTTCACCCTTGCTCATGTCAACTTGAGTATTTTCTACTACTTTAATGCAAATCTATATACTTATCATTCCTGCATCGCAAATGAAATGTTACTTTACAACTATGAATATGACTATGTGGCTGGCAATGGAACCATGGTATGTGTTGATATGGTGGAGGTTCCATTGCAATGGGTTATATCACCCTAGGATTAATTACCAATGCCGTCCAAGTGATTCTAGCGCCGTACAAACCGCGTTGACCATGAGATCTATAATGGCTCTGGGGAAGCCAGCTGTATCTTTTCCCTTCTGCACGCCAACGGATCGGAGAGCCGGTGGGGTGCTGGAGGCACTGCCAATAGGTTGGGATAGCCTTTTAAATCCCCATCCATTAGTGATGATAAGCTCTACGATCTATGAGGGATTGTCCGGAGTACACCATGAGTAAAGCCGTATTATCGGGGGAAGTCTACTGGAGGTGTACGGTTGGACAAAAGGGTGGGTTTGCGATCGCGGAGAAGGCGGTGTGGGCTTGGATCTTTATACCTGGCCTCACACCAAAGGAAGTGTGAACGGGGGCAAGTCCCTGCGGATGGCAAAAAGGGTGAGATCTCTTATGGGTAAAGCAACACACCTCTGCAGAGTGTAATGAATCGTGACATGTCACTCCTTGTTCCGGGAAGGGAACTGCGAACGCGGCAGGAAAGGAACTCCACGAAGTTCTAGTCAACCTGTGAAGACTGACGGGCATAGTTTTCATAATAAAAGCAACCTTTTGAAGAAATGATTTCAAAAACATGCATTGACCTGCGATTTCCGATCAATGGTCGTAGCTAGTGCATCAAACACCTTTTTACTCTTTTAGAACTTGCCGAGTACCTCCGTACTCACTTTCTTTCGACACCCTTGCTAGACCGTGATCCGAAAGTGGAGGCCATCAACGATGGAGCACCGGAAGGAAGTTACGAGCTGGTCTACGAAGAACCCGATCTTACCGGCGGAGTGGAAGGCGTAGACTATGGGATAGTCTACGGACCAGATGACACGGAGGTGGAGGAGTAGTGACATACCCTAGCATCATAGAGCCGAGCAACGTAGAACTTACCTAAATAAGTTGTTGAGCTCTTTATATTTGTTAGTTGTAATCATACTTAAAGTAGTATCTTAGGGTGTTCTCATACGACCTGTGAGAATACCAACTTGTTAAGACCATGTTTGTAATAAAGTATGGAGTGTTATGACCTGCAATGTTTCTGTTGTACCACTCTGAGGGATATGGCAAATTGTGAAGAAGTCCCTTCACAAAGATCATATCAACGACTTGTATACTACAACATGCAGTGGTATGCTGGGTCACCGCATCTATTCCTCCTTTCATAGTATGTCGGTGACGGTGTGCATGCTATGTTAGTACTTGGTATAATTGCGTTGGTCTATCATGCACTCTAAGGTTATTTAAATATGAACATCGAATGTTGTGGAGCTTGTTAACTCCGGCATTGAGGTGCTCTTGTAGCTCTACACAATTAATGGTGTTCATCATCCAACAAGAGAGTGTAGAGTGGCTTTATTATGTGATCAATGTTGAGAGTGTCCACTAGTGAAAGTATGATCCCTAGGCCTTGTTTCCAAATACTGCAATCATCGCTTATTTACTGTTCTACTGCATCTTTAGTTCCTGCAATATTACTACCATCAACTGCACGCCAGCAAGCTATTTTCTGGCGCCGTTACTACTGCTCATATTCATTCATATTACTTGTATTTCACTATCTCTTCGCCGAACTAGTGCACCTATACATCTGACAAGTGTATTGGGTGTGTTGGGGACACAAGAGACTTCTTGTATCGTGATTGCAGGGTTGCTTGAGAGGGATATCTTTGACCTCTTCCTCCCCGAGTTCGATAAACCTTGGGTGATTCACTTAAGGGAAAACTTGCTGCTGTTCTACAAACCTCTGCTCTTGGAGGCCCAACACTGTCTACAGGAAAAGAAGCGTGAGTAGACATCATGCCTCTAGGGCTCAGTTCTTTTGGCGGCTTCTCCGAGAAGCCGCCCTCCCCCCAGCTTCCTGGAGAAGCCGCACCAAAAATTAGGGAGGCTTCCGGACTAGTCTAGCCTAGACCATTTTGGAAGCCTTTCAAATTTTTTGGGGCGGCTTCCCCAGGAAGCTGGGGGGAGGGCAGCTTCTCGGAGAAGCCGCCAAAAGAACTGAGCCTAGGGCTCCCAGGATCCGGCTTATAAAGGCGCACAGATATAGGGTTTACATGGAGAGTCCTAGCCGGATTACAAGTTGCCTAACTACGGTACAATATCTTGTCGTGCACGTCAAGGATCCGCCTTCCATCTACGTCGTACTGGATCCGGGTCCCTCATGGGCCTTCACGGATCCGGCTTCATATGAAGGTCGGTTAGGATCCGGCTCCCTGATCCTGGGCCGGACTTCATCCTTCATGATCAACAGCAACTGGGCCGCCCGATGGGCCACATGCCACATCACCGTCTGTGGGCCACCCGGGCTTGCCGGATCTAGGCACTGTCGATGGTACACCCATGAAGTATACCCACAACAGGTGGCGTGGTGGTTTGCAGAAACGGCGGTGGTGCGGCGGTCCGACAGACTGTCCGGCCACCCACTCGCCGGACTGTCGGGGCTGTTGAGAACGAAGGCCGCCGGACTTGTAGCCGGTCTGGCCGGCCTTGGTTTACGCGGCCTATGGCCGGACGTGGTCTGCGAGGGTTTGGAGATGCGAACGTGTGGATCGGCTGGACGACGGCCGGCGTCTACGAACGTGGAGGTGGAGATCGGCTGGACGATGGCCGGCGTCTACGAACGTGGAGGTGGAGATCGGCTGCACATATAGATCGCGAAGTTGTTGGTGGCTGTCATATATACGGTATACCCGTACATGGGTGTATACTGAGTTTGGGTTTGGATTTGGGTTTAGGAGCCCAAACTGAGATGTGGTGGTGGTGGGGGAGGGGGGCGTACTGGAGCAGGCCCCATGTTTTATATGGAACATGGTTTGAAGGCCCCATGTTTTTTATGTCTATTGGTGCATAGATAGTTGTTTTGCGATAGATTAGCATATAAACTGTCTCAGACACCACATAAATTTCAAACGGAATCCATAGTTCGTAGTTGTTCTAACCAAATAACTTCCAAACTTTCCTGCAGTTGTCAGCTCACAACAGCTTTATCACATCGGATTTTCCACAGCTGAATTTTAGAAATTTACAGCTCAACCAAACACATCCTAAGTTGGTGTAACTTGTAAATTCAAGTTGC